>NC_068994.1:55631369-55637588 GCF_001194135.2 Octopus bimaculoides | reverse complement strand
ATATATATATATATATATATATATATATATATATATATATATATATATATATATATATACACATATACAATATATTAAATATATGACATCCATAATATATACATACAAAGTATATGTAAATATATGAATATATATATTTATATTTATAAGTTTATATATATACATATGTATATATATATTCATGTGTGTGCGTGCGTGCACGTGTGTGTACGTGTGCGTTTGTGTGTTCATATGTGTGCCTGTTTTGCAATTAGTTAATAGATTCGGAAAAAATATTCCATTCTCCAGAGAATACCTGCTCAAGCTTCATTAATTACTTTCTGTAGCGATTTCATTTCATTTCATTTCGTTTGCTCCTTTTTTCTTTTCTTTTTTTTTTTTTCGTAGTCTTTTATTTTATTTCCTTAATCTTACCTTTCAATATTCATCCTTCCCCGAAGACTATCCAATCATCTTGGTTATGATATTTTGATATTTGCCGCTTACGTCATTGGTAGCAATTCTGAATGAATAAAGATGGCGCCGATCAAATGTCTCTTATTAAATATAACAACACGCACAAAAAAAAAACAGAATACGACAAAAAATGAAGAATATAAAAGAAGGAAAAGAATGGATCTAGTTAACAAAAGATGATATTGTTTTTCGTTGTTGTTGTTGTTTGTTGTTAGTGGTGATGGTGGTGGTGTAGTTCCATTTTTGTGTTGTTTTTTAAAGATGAACGCAAGTTTTAATTAATGGCCTGGTCGATTATTTATCGTCACCAAGAATTGAGCGATTTATAAGTCATATTTCATCTTTAAAACATCGTAATTGTTAAAGATGCTCAATAATTTTATTATTTATTTGACAAATTTCATAAAGAGAATGTCCCTCCTATTATTTTTTAATATTATCTCCCTTTAGATTTTACGTTTACCTATTATTATTATTATCATTATTATCATTATTATTATTATTATTATTATTATTGTTGTTGTTGTTGTTGTTATTTAAATTTTTTTCCGTCTTTTCGTTTTCATTCGAAAATTTTTAAAACAAAAGCGCGTAACTGCGTTTTTATAAAGTTTTAGGTTTAAGATTTATTTTCATTATTCTTGAAAATATCTAAAAACAAAAGAATTTAAAAGCAAAAACCACGGATAAAACGAAAAACATAACGACCGTTTTCCATTGACAGCATGGTATTTGGAATTGGAAATAAGAAATATTTTCTTAGGTTAAAAAATACTTTATTTTTGTGTGTGTGTATTTTACCCATTTAGAACGATGTACAAATCGTGTATCATTCACAGAAAAAGATTTGAAATAGTTTAAATATGAAATTTACTTTCTTGATAGCAGGTTTTCCGCTTCATTTACGTTACTAAGGCCCTTGGAAGGCAGAAAAAAAGAAAAAGAAGAGGAAATAAAACAACTAAATGCGTGAACTGGTTTTTCCTTTTGCTATAAATTTTAAACGTTTGTGAATGTAGAAAATCAATAATAGATTATCAAATGTAGTGAACACTTAAACTAAAAGTGAACTCTCCACGGGCCCACGGTGCAATTTCGAATCCTGTTTCAAACAATATCAATTTAATTATGTCACTAATGCCCTAAGGATAGACATGAAAGAGGAGCCAAGGGTGGAGCTTCTACATGTTTTGTATACATAGGTGGCTCACGAATATGAACCGTTGCCTAAATGGAAAGTGAAACAGAACAAGGACATTGCTCGTTGATGGTTTAAATGTTGTAAAATGTAGACAAGTGTTGTTCTTCCCAATCAGACACTTTTGATTACCTGATATATTCTTATTAAATTTATATCTCTGAAAGAATTGGAATGATTGCAGTGTTACGGTGATGTGTGTTTACTTGATCAGGAACGTATCGTAAGTTCAAACATGTTGTATGTTTTCTGAGAAGGAATCGAAAACACGCTTCAGTTAATTTGTTGACAAGAACTACAAAGATATTTCTGAAGAATGATCTCTAAAACTGATCAACCATTTGTACGTTTCTTTTGATCATAAAAGTTCGATCAACTGGCCCGCTTTATAACCACAGAGTGGAAACTTTTGATTACATCTAAATATTTTATAGCAGCGATTGACTGTCCGTAAACATATTGAGTGACTCACTCAGAGCCCATGACGTTTTCAGACCTTTGAAACTGGTATGAGGAAAAGAAGATATTATCCTTAAAACAAAGACATGTCTCATGCTTACTACAGGACAGACTCTGCCCTGTAGTAACCTGGGATATTTGTTATGTTGTTAAAATGGTAACAGATACGTCTATCTTCATTTAAAGATGTTCTGCTTTAAAAACCATTAAATAGGAATGGCATGTCTAGATATCAAAATTCCAGACTTCGTGCTTGTATGTGTCTATCAGAATCTACGAAGTTTCGTAAGATATCTCAGAAGTGACTAGAGCTGGGTGAATGTCTTGCAATTCAGGTTGAAAGTATCAGATTTTACAGGAGGAGGTGGCAGGTCTCGTAATTCACGAGCGTCCATTGAAGGGTGTGACAATCAAGATACGTGAATTCACGGGAATTAGCTCAAGATCTCGGTACTCACGTGACTTGGTTGAAGTCTATCTCGCTAAAGTAAACTAACACAAAAAACAGTCCGTGAACAGCTTTAATTTGATGTACCGGTTAAATATAAACTGTGGGAGATTTTCCGGTTGGTAGATGAAGGAGATAGAAGTGAACATTCAAAGATTCAATGCTACCTTATGACATGACGCAACTAAATTCCTTTTTAATGCCGCGTCAGAGACGTTTGACCGTTAGAATTTCTCACAAATTCTCGATGACACATTCTCAAATATCCACCAATCACCTACCCGCTACCTCTTCCTACCCTTCTCCCTTACTTAATCAATCGATGAATCAATCAGTCACTCAATTCTTTAATTATATATTGTATATAAGCCGTTAGCAAAATGAAAGCTCGTGATAAACCGAAACTGAAATGAGATTTCATGGTTGAATGCCATTTGAATTCACTTAATTACTGATGTCATTTGGAAAGTGATAAACATCACAACATATCATGCTCTTCTCTTTAAATTTAGGGCTTTTATGCCCGATCAAATTTACGTTCTTTATGTAGCGAATACCTATAAAGCTTAGTGACATTCATGTCATCTTGATATGCCATTAAAGCTATTTTACTTCATTTATGGTAATGTGTTGCGAAGTCATGAAATTCAGAAAAGCTCTATCTATAAATCTGAGGCCAAGTCACTTGATTTACGTTAGATTATTACAGAAATTTATCAGGTTAAAACTAACCATTTAATAATTTAACATCACCCTCTGCAGGAATAAGAGTTAAAATGCAGTGAATATCGCAGCGATCTTGATAAAAGAGGGGAAAAAAACTACAACATCCATCTTCAAAAGGGAATGAGCCTGCGTGCCATCTGTTGAAAAGAACCTTAATTAACCAAAGCGTGATATTTGGTTTTCTTCAGTAGGTGAGAAATGTCAAGCTGTCGTCCCAGGTCACAGTAATTTCAGCCATGATTGAAACGTATTGCAACTGTTTGGGTTAGCCCATGTGCAGTATAAACCATATTTTTAGGAAACAAAAATGAAAAGAAATGCAAGTCCGTTATATCCATTACTACATTCCTCCGGCAATTTTCCTATATTTTGCTCTGGAAATCAATCAGTTCTAATCATATGGAAGAAATGCTGAGTTTTACTTTTAAAATCCGCCGTAGAAGAATATCAATATGCGATGCATTCGATAAACTTTTACACATATTGTCGAATAAGCCAATTACAATCATACCTGTTTTCTAACCACATGGCTCTGGTTTCAGTCCTACCGCGTGGCACGTTGGGCAAGTGTCTTTCAAAATAACCTCTGGCCAACCAAAATCTTATGAGCGAACTTGGTAGGCGGAAACTGAATGAAGCCCGTCGTACCTATATATATATATATATATATATATATATATATATATATATATATATATACATATACCGTTCCTGAAGAATGTCTTGAAAGGCAGACATTCCGGCGATGGTAAATAATACGCACACCCAGTGTTTAGGGATAGGGTTAGAGTAATGCTTTAGGGTTAGGGTTACGCCGAAAACGGCTGGTGTACGTATTCTTTACCTCTGCCGACATTCTAAAATATTTAGTAACAGACTCTTTCCGTGAAATAATACCCGAATTAAAAATTAGTTTCTTCAAGCACCCTTGAGAAACATCGAAAATTCTCGGAGGGAACTTTGGAACATCTGAACGCAATCAGCAACGAATAAAAATTACAGTTTTCAAAATGTTGGTACAAGGCCGAGGATTTTACATGGCAGAGGGTAGTTGATTACATTGCCCTCAATATTTGACTGGTACTTAGCTTACTTACATCGATAGGATTTTGAACCCAGAAAGTGGAGCGCCAGAACAATTAAAAGCCTAGAATTTAATTTGATGAGGTAATGATTCTGCCATCAAGCCGCTTCGACATTCCATCATAATAATAATAATTTCTTAAATGCGATAAAGACACATTTTTATCGTTTCGTGATCGATAAAATAAAGTAGATATACCAATTAAATCATTTGTACATCTCTTCACAAATTTATGGCTTTGTATCTCGCTTAGAAATCATTGTAGCTAACAGCAATAAATTGTTGTTGTTGTTGTTGTCATCGTTGTTGCTATGTCTATATTCCAACTTATTTGTGCATTAGTTTAAAAAGATTTAATTATCCTGGTTGTGGATGTCGCTTAGCCCCTGCAGAATTATAATTATATGCGTTTTATGCCGTGGCCATCTCGTCTTCCCTTTTTTTTCTGTTACGGACAGTGTTAATCCATTATTACATTACCTAATGTGATTTTCCTATTTTAAGTCGATAGGTGTGATGTGAATGATTTCAAAAAGATCTGTCCGTCTGTTTGCCTGGCTGACCGATTTGCTGCTATTTCTAGCAGTCCAAACATCCCAGCAAAAGCAACTCTGTTGACATATCTGTACATGCTATCGGCCTTTAGATCGGAGTCTTCCCAAAGAACATAATAAAATCAAAATTTATCAATTAGTTTGTGATGTTAAAATCGAGTTAATATATATTTAATGTTCCTTATTCATTTAGTATCTTTCTGTAAGATATCATTTCAGCGCCAGATGTAACCATAGAGAACGTGAGTTATAACCATAGGAAAATGGAACATAATAATATCGATGTTAATAACTCTTATATTATTTATCTACAAAATACACTTTCAATTTATAAAATATGCTGCAAGTCATACATACATATACTGAACTAGTTGGTTATCATGCTGTTTAGCTATTTCCAATAATAGTTTCTTGTTATTTCCTTCAATGTACATAATGTCTGTTCATAATCTTTAATCACAATGTCGGGTCATTTAGTAAATGTCTCCGTTTCAGTAAGCAACATTATATACTTAAAGATGTTTTCATTCTTACACCACCTTCTATATACTAACCGATCTTCTCTCTCTCTCTCTCTTTCTCCTTCCATATATGTGTGTGTGTCCATGAGTGTGGGGGGAATTCAGTTATAATAGAAACAATTTTGCAATAATCTGATGTGTTACTCTATACTTTTGTAGAGCACAAGTTCATTTTCTTAAACAAGAATTGCTCAACTAACCGAAACTTTCGAAGTCACTGTCAAAAACCTTACTACAGTTCTATATTTAAGAGATGAGGGATTATTTACATTATTTACATAATTTACATTTGGTGGATATTTGTCCTCATCTTGTTTGTCGTTAACACAACGTTTCGCCCGATAGACTGTCCAGCGTTCTTGAGCAAGACACTTTATTTCACATTGCTCCAGTTCACACAAATGAATTGCGACGTTGTCACTGGTGCCAAGCTGCTTTGACCTTTGCTTTCCCTCGGTAAACATCGGTAGCGTGGAAAGGAGAGACTGGCATGCGTGGACGACTGGTGGTCTTCCATGAACAACATTGTCCGGACTTGTGCCTCGGAGTGTAAATTTCTAGGTGCAATCCCATGGTCATTCATGACCGAAGGGGGTCACCTACTCTCTCTCTCTATCTTTCTCTATATCTCTCTCTCTATGTTTTTTGTTTGGGATTTATTTTTTTAGCGTTGGTTTTCGTTTTCCATGTGAAGGGTGAACTTATTTAATTTTTCATTTCCTAATACATTTAAATAATGTTGTTGTTGTTGTTGTGGTGGTGGTGGTGGTGGT
>NC_068994.1:55630251-55631105 GCF_001194135.2 Octopus bimaculoides | reverse complement strand
AAGAAGAAGAAGAAGAAGAAGAAGAAGAAGAAGAAGAAGAAGAAGAAGAAGAAGAAGAAGAAGAAGAAGGATTTTTTTTTTTAATAGAAAGATCGATATTTGATCGATTTCCACGATGAAGAACAACATCAATTAGAGACAGAACCTTTTGCATTTTTATTGCACAATTTCCTTTATTTTAACAATTTTTTATTTTCTTGAAATTTTCATCTTTCATTTTAGTTAACCGACATTTCCCAAAATCCCTAGCGATTTCAAAAATGGCCGTTTAATTTGTCTATTTTATTATATTTCAATGTTCTATAATTTGATGATTTACAATGCATTTTTCGTCCTCAATAATTCTTCAGAATTTATATATCCCTTTCCCGTTTGTCCACGTTGATATTTGCCTTATCATCGAATTTCCCTGATCTCCCTTCTCCTTCTTCTCTATCACTATTTCTCTCTCCTCCCCCTTCCCCCCCTTCTCTTTCCTTTCATATATATTTATATATTTATGTGTGTGCGTATAAATATATATACATACATATATATGTGTGTGTGCGTGTCTATTTATGCATGTACGCATGTATGAATGTTTCTGTTTATATGCACACACACACATACACACACACATATACACACACACATACACACACATAAGCACACACACATACACACATATATATATATACATATATATATAAAATTTAATTTACATAGTGTAAAGACAAGAGCTACTAATAGTTTCTTGCTGTGAAGACACGTGTTTAGGCAGGCTTTTATTACATGCCTTATACGGGTAGATAGATAGATAGATAGATAGAAAGATAGATAGATAGATAGATAGATAGATAGATAGATAGATAGGT
>NC_068994.1:55622069-55625644 GCF_001194135.2 Octopus bimaculoides | reverse complement strand
TATATATATATATATATATGTGTGTGTGTGTGTGTACGTTCATGTATGCATGTATATATGAATATGTATAAATTTACATCTAATATAGGACAACATTTTCAAAAAGTTTTATCAGTGGCCAGCATATTTAGAAAATGCCTTTTAAGGTGAAAATAATAAACAACTTATAAATAAGGGCAAAAGATTTGAAGACTATTTCTCGGCATAAGAATTTTTTTCTTATTTATAAGTCGTATGAATATGTATATATATATTTATATATATGCACGCCAATGTGTGTGTGAGCGCGTATATATTGTTGCTTTTTTAGGGGATACACAAAGGAGCCCTCAAACATGAAGCTGACACACCTAAATAGACACGTGCGATGAAACAGTTTTGCATGTGTGACTTCATTGTGAACAATAATACAACCTCAAATTTGATCACTTAAAAGTCTTCCATCAGAATCTATCCTGCAACATGTCGTCCCTGCTTCATTTACTCCGCGTTTCGAAGGGTAATATTCATTATGTTGCATGTCTCGTTTCTGTGTTTGTTTTTCTTTCGTTGTTCGAAAAAAAGTTTGTTTTCTGTCTTCGTCTTTATGTTTTCGTTTCTCATTGTGTTTAACTTTTTTTGCGATGTCCTGTACCCATATATGCTTGTATGTATACATATAGATGTCGGTATGTACATATATGTATGGATATATGCATATAAGTATATATTATTTATGTTATTATATGATCGAACGCCACGCATTGTCTCCAAATAAGTTTTATACACACACACACACACACACACACATATATATATATATATATATATATATATATATATATATATATATATATATATGCTAGTAGACAGGTAGCTTTGTATATATGAATTTGTGTTTTTGTGTAAGCTTACATTTAAAATCTACCTTCGCTACTTAGATACATAAGAGAGTTTACATATACGTGTAACATTATAACCAACCATTCTTATTACGGTTTCAGATACACTTCAAGAATCTCCGGATCAACTCTCGTAAGCATGTTACTAACTGCTATTTCGGAATGCTACACTTCAATTTTACAAAGTCCACCTGCGTGTCTTTGAAGCCGTTTAAGCTACGAGAGCCTGTTGCGTTGTGTCATTTTACAGATATCTAAAACGTATATATCATAAACTAAACTGCACTGGAGACTTACAGATCCGCTCTGTGGCAAATGAAAGATCTGATATCTGAAAATATCACTTGCTGTGTCATAAGAAAGAACACTTAAAGATATATACTTCCCGAACTTATCTCGCTCATTTCTTGATTTTATCCTCTATGTTTCATATTATATATCGCCTCTTTATCTCACTTATTTCTCCCTTTGAGCGCTCTTGTGTGTGTGTATGTGTGTGTGTGCGTGTGTGTGCGTGTGTGTGTACTTGTGAATACGTCTGTTACACGTATACGTTGTAATGGTGTGTAAAATTACAAGGAATAGATTTACTTAATCTGAAGATATACGCCGGTGTGTGTAGTTTTCTATACATATACATACATACATACATACATACATACATACATACATACGTGCATACGTATATATCGGATAGCTAGACCTATAGAGATACACAAATATATCAAAATTGAATGGAATACTTTTCCTTGATATACACAGAGACACACAAGCACTAACACACACATAATTATATACACATATATGTACATAATGCATGCATATAGATACATATATACATACACACATGTGCATATATAAATAAATATGTATATGTATATATTAATATATAGTATTACATACACACACATATCCAAATCACAATAAAGAACGGAAAAAGTACACATCTTTAATTCATAGTTGATAACATATGTGATGCAGACAAGTGTTTGTGTCATGCAAACGTTTTAGGATCCTTAGATCCGATGATGTTGTACAATCTTTCGATTCACATTAAATCGATCTTAGCACTGTAGATCCAAAGATATACGAGAGCATATCTTTTTCGGGGAGTTCACTCCAAGGGAAATTGAAGAGAACTCAAAAGAATGTGCAGCTGTAATTCTTTGATCTACACACTTTCTTGTCTTTCCCACTGGGTGATATATTTAACCAAGTTCGGATTACAACATACCTGGCCGGATTCTGAAATGCGTATTACCTTGTGGTGTTTGTATGTATATATGTGCGTATATGTGTGTGAGTGTGTGTGAGTGTGTGTGTTTGTCCCTGTATATGTATACGTGTGTGCTGTGTGTGTAAATACACACACACACACACACACACACAAACACACACATATATATATATGTATATATATACATGTGTGTATATATAGGCGTAGGAATGGCTGTGTCGTAAGTAGCTTGCTAACCAACCACATGATTCCGGATTCAGTCCCACTGCGTGGCACCTTGGACAAGTTTCTACTACTATAGCCTCAGGCCGACCAAAGCCTTGTGAGTGAATTCGATAAACGGAAACTGAAAGAATTCCGTCGTATATATATGTATATATATGTGTGTGTGTGAATGTGTGTGTGCATATGTTTGTGTGTCTGTGTTTGTCCCTCCAACATCGCTTGACAGCCGATGCTGTTGTGCTTACGTCACTGAACCCGGAACTATGTGGTTGGAAGCAAACTTCTTTATTTCATTACATTTGCCATAAAGGCACAATAAAGATGGAAGCTTCCGGGCTGGACACAGACACAATGATGATGGATTGAAAAACGATATGATTGGTGGGGGAAGCAGGCAACACCCATCGATTGTTACTTCCCGAAAATATTGTTCTTTTCTAAAAAAACACAATGAGGTATTAACCTCTTACAACAGTTACAAATAGAGGCGCTGACCCTCTAACCAATCAAATCTCACAAAAATTTCAGCAAATATATTCAATCGTTCTTTCAGACTGAGGCGCTAATCCTCTTACCAAAATCACCAAGTTCAAATCGAGGCTACAGGAGAAGACCATTGTCCCAGGTGCCACGCAGTCGGACTGAATCCGGAACCATGTTGATGGGAAGCAAGCTTCTTACCACACAGCCACTCCTGCGCTTCTTCACACAGCCACTTCTGCGCCTATTTATATATAATATATATACACCACGTTTTTCAATATGTCAGTAGACTCCCTCCGAACTTGTAATCATTCCACTTCTCTTGGAGGCCGTACTAAAATATTTGTTCCTTGGCTATTCTTGTAAAATATCGTGGAACTTAATATTGATCCCGCTTTATTTTTCTGAACGCTTCGTGATACTGTCAGCATGGAAGCGTTCGATTATTGCCAAATACACTGGGAGGGGGGGGGTAACCCAAATAAATATGAACTCAGTGATTTTCTTCCTTTTTATCATCATCATTATCATCATCACTATAACCATCACCATTTTCTTCTTCTTCTTCTTCTTCTTCTTCTTCTTCTTCTTCTTCTTCTTCTTCTTCTTCTTCTTCTTCTTCTTCTTCTTCTTCCCCTCTTCACTCTTTCTCCCTTTCTTTCCTTCTATTCTCATATATATATATATATGTGTGTGTGTATGTGTATGTACATATGTTCATATTTATATACTTATACATGTATATATAT
>NC_068994.1:55621007-55621861 GCF_001194135.2 Octopus bimaculoides | reverse complement strand
TATGTATATATATATATATATATATATATATATGTGTGTGTGTGTGTGTGTGTGTGTGTGTGTGTATGTGTGTGTGTGTATGTATAAATATGGGTGTGTGTGTGTGTGTGTGACGTATTATGTTTTTGATATATGTCAATCTAAAGATGGTGCATTATGGCAGACCTGTAGGAGGCCGACCAAATATTTTTAAATTAGATTAATGCCGCTGGAATATTACAAAACTTTCTTTCCACTGTTTCTCACATTATATTTCTGATTTCATAAATTAGGTTCGAAACAATGCGCGAGCAGATAATTGCTTCACTCTAGAAGACAACGCAGAAATACCCCAACCACCACGGTACCCCATCCAACACAGTACCCCACATTACTGAACCAGCAGGTGTATTACAGTACACTATATCTTCCATTATTATGGCACCCGTCACTCGTTCTAATTCTGGAATGGATTGTATATTCATCAACCTAATCAAAAAATAATTGCGTTGTCATTTACAAATGTTAACTTCCAGGATTTATAGAACTCAAGACATTCAGGTAATAGTTTTGGTGCCCACATCCAGAAACTATGGTCGGTCTCTGATTGAATGTTTTTTGGTTTGTTTTTGTTTTGATTTTCATTTTTTCCTTCTTGTTTTTTTTTTTTCCGGGAGTGACATAGAACATAAAGCATTCTCGTGCACTTTGTTATTTTATTCTCTATCTTGGCAAACCAATTCCTCAATTCCTCGCTGGAAATTATTTGTATGTAAAAAAAAGTATTCGTATACATGCATACATGCAAACGTACATACATACAGACAAACATAAAGCCAGACATATAGACATATACACGCACACACACATATATA
>NC_068994.1:55613662-55620372 GCF_001194135.2 Octopus bimaculoides | reverse complement strand
ATATATACATGTATGGATGGATAGATGGATGGATGCATGTATGTATGAAAATAAAGAATAGAACTGAAAAGTTAAAATAATAAATCGGAGAAGCAATGATGTCACCTGCTTATCTCAGCAAAAGGAAAGGCAATTCTAATAAGTCTCTCATGGTGATGCTTATAACAGCATGACATTTTCATATAATTAGCTCCACGACAAATCTTCCTCTCTTATATTCTTGATGTACGCTCTTTGTTGTTGTATTCTTGCTATGTACCCCACTTCCTTTTTTGTTTTAGACAACTTGTAGTACATGTTTCAGTTGTTATTGCCTCGGTAACATTTGCTGTTGTTGCTGTTGTTGTTTTTGTTGTTGTTGTGCTGTATCTTTTCATCCAACGAACTTCGTGAAAGACAGTGTCAAAGGAACCAATTTGACGCATGCCTTCTTAGCATTTTGTTGAGCTTTCTCTCCCCTGCCGTTTTATATCTTACAAGATCCTATTTTCATTCATTCGTTAATTCTATTTGTTTCTTTATTGTTTGTTTTTCTTCTTCTTCTTCTTCTTTTTTTTTTGTATTTTTGTTATAGCCAATCTTATTCCCTAAAGTAAAGTGACACCGATCGCTAGCTACAGAAAATCATTACAGTGAAAGGACAAACAATAAAAAAAAAGAAAGAAACGAAGAAACCTCGAACCAACTACAAAACAAAACAACAAAAAAAAAACGGAATACGCAACACGCAACCTGAAGTTTGTCCTTGTTAAAGTCAAGATGACATTACTACAAACTACGATGAAATGTTCAAAGAATAACATAAAAGAGGCATATAAATGAATTCAACATTACAATATTATGTGGAATATGTCAGAAGAGAATTCTTAAAAACGGATTTTGTTTGACTCTTTTCCACTTTTGTTATAATTGTATTGTTACTTTAACGAAATATGACGAAACCGAAATTTAAAATCCAATATTTATTTAATGGTGCTCCTCTCAGAATATTCTAAACACTTCATTTATTTTCTATTGTGTTTTCTACATGCTAATTGATTGGACGTTCATATATCTTGTCGTCGTACAAACTAGGAAGATGACTGTCGTATCAAATATATTTCCACAGAGAATCTCACGTAAGAAAAAAACAACGACAACAACAACGGCAACAAAACCACCACGACAATGATGGCGATGACGACGACGACAAAGGAATTGATTGTAAGATAATGGAAGCAATCGGAATCAGGTGTTATTAACGTATCTAAGATTCACCATAGTCATTTCGTTTTTAAAACTTCACAGCTTTCGTATCATCATGGAATCCATGATAGTTAGATGTTCCTTGTCACGTGCTACTCTCACAATCATACACACGCACACCTATATATATAAATATATATACACACACACACATATGTATTATTATTATTATGATTATTATGATTATTATTATTACTATTATTATTGGTATTATTATTATTATTATTATTATTATTATTATTATTATTATTATTATTATTATTATTATTATTATTATTATTATTCAGTAGTCTTATTTTTATAACGTGCTTTCACTTCACTACCGAGCGCAGTTCTGCGTGTCTTGGGTATGTGCTGTGGTTTGCTGTGATGCTCTTATGGTTACTGTATTGAAAGTGTTCTGCGTAGGATGTGTGCGGTGCCCAGTAGTGCTATTTTCTATTTCGTTATTGGGAGATCGACAAAAAAGTACTCAATTAAGTGATAGATTAATATCAATTGATATACACAGAATTTAAATGCAAGCTACTATAAGTTTCCGCACTCATAGTACAATAGTCGGACAAGCTTGTATTGAATTATTATTATTATTATTATTATTATTATTATTATTATTATTATTATTATTATTATTATTACTATTATTATTATTATTATTGTTATTATTATTATTATTATTATTATTATTATTATTATTATTATTATCATTATTATTATTATTATTATTATTATTATTGTGTGAGTGCGCAGTTCATCAAAGTGACACTTCGGGGGAAAAATATACGAAGCCCAATATACCCATCATGATTACTCGTCTGATAAGAGTACACCCGGCACATGCATCACAACCATATGTGCGCGACATGATGATCTCATATCAAGATTAACAGCGCATAATCTTGCAGGTGGGGCCCGGTTGGAATTTTCTTCAGGTCGAGTAATTGACTCAGCCCCTTTCCCCAAATTTCAGTCCTTGTGCCTTTCGGTACGGCAGTTCGAAAAACTCATTCTCATCGTTGTGATGAGAATAGAACTCCTGAATTTGTTGGTGAGATCTAGGCATTGTAAGCGGGCGGATGAAAAAAAAACTGAATGAGATTTTTTTTTTTTTAAATAAGGGTTAATTGTAAATCGATTTCTAGCTTAGCGTTATGAAAACACCCTGCTGCCATCAGTACAATATGCCAAATCGTATAGATGTAAATATTTATACATATCCATACGAACAACATATCCGCACGACCATATACATACATTTAAATGTATACACTAGAGAAAGATCTAATTATTTTCTCGTCAGCCTTCAAAATTACCCAGTACTATCAGTAGTGTTGTTATATACTTTCAGGGATAAAACCACTTGAATGCTTTCATCACGCTGGCCCCTTGATAAAATCATTAAAGTGATTTTATACTTAATTTTTTTAAATAAATATTTTTGCTCCTGATCAAATTGCATTTCGCTGCGAGATTATTTTGATAATAAAAACACGTGGTTGAGATGAGAAAAAATTATCTTTTACTAGTGTATATATGTAATGTATATATATGGTCGTGTGAATAGGTTGTTCATGTGGGTATGTATAAATAATTACATCTATATTCTTCGGCATATTGTACTAATGACAGCAGGGTGATTTCATAACGCTAAGCTAGGAATCGATTTATAATCAACCCTTATTTTCAAAAAATTTTATTCATTTTTTTCGTCTTCCCGCTTACAACCTGTGTTAATGGAGTATAGATGTGGTTTTTAGAGCCATTTGGCGTCTATTTTTAGCGTGTTGATGGCGCTTATCCACACCCTTTAATATAATTATTTTACATAATTATAAATTAGTATAAAATGTTGCCTACAAGGGTCTTATTTCACGTTGACCACTTGATAAAATCATCAAATTGATTTTATCCTGAATTTTATGTGTGTGTATATATATATATATATATATATATGTATATATATATATATGTATATATATATATATATGTATGTATGTATGTATGTATGTATGTATGTATGTATGTATATGTATATGCGGCTTTGATGGAAGCAACAAGAGAAATACGGCCCAATACATAAGGTTATATGTATCTCATTTAACTGTTAAGTTACTACATCCAAATGTTTCGTGCATTTCACGACGCACGAAAATTCCCTCCCCAGAGTCTCTTACGTAACTTTACATTTAAACAATATATATACTTACACACTCACACACACACACAGAGACACACACGCTCACACGCACATACTTGCTCACATACATATATACGTAGGTACGTATCTAGCATGTAGCATTATGAAATATACTCTTGTAACGTATTGCTGGAAGTCATGCGGTGATGTTAATTAGATTAGATAATCAGAAACAAAAGACCATTCATTTGAATGTGTGATGGGAAATGGAATGACAAGCCGTGATAAGTGAGGTGGGGGAGAGAACAGAGATGACTTGACAGGTCTGCGTTCACGGCTAAATTATTAAATATATCTGTAAATGAGAATAGCCGGATTAGCAGAGAATATGTTTATCAAGCACGTTAAGGGAATTAAGAGAAGATGAAGATGCCAGTTTAGATTGAGAGCAGATGATAGATGAGCGGTCGATCGTTGAATATAATAAGTAAATATTGAAAGTGTGGTGAATTTACAGAGTAAAATGTTAGGTAAATTGTTGTGAAGCTATTATTGCGGTTGCTGCAGTTATTTTAGTCCCAGTTCAACCCTAATTTAGAGGTACACCGCTTATCCCTATGTACAAAGTACCCCAGTGACCCGGACCACATTATAAACGTGGACTTTTCAGGACAGTAGAGTACAATTTATATATAGCTGCTATTTCGAGCAAGTGTCGTTCCCCACCCCAAAGGCCTGTCTTAATCTAAATTATATCAAGAAAAACCTTTGTTTTAATATGAGGTATTAGCGCTAAACAGTGATGTGTATAGATACAAATTCCTTCCATTCGCAGCGTCTGCTTTTACGGTCTCTGCTGCTGAAGAGGAAATAACCACTCCGAAATGCATACATCCAACATCCTAGTTAGATAGCGCTATGAACTGACTCGGTGTTAGCATGCCGGAGAAATTGCTTAGCGACATTTCGTCTGTCTGTAGGTTCTGAGTTCAAACTCCACCGAGATCATCTTTGCCTTTCATTCTTTCGGGGTCTATTAAATAAGTACCACTTGTTCGTCTGGGGTCGATGTAATCGACTAACTCCCTCCCCCAAAATTGTTGGCCTTGAAGCCGATGTATGAAGTCCTCCACGGAAGAACATTTACATTCGATTTGGATGGGCTTCCGCTTAGTCTCCACCAATCAAGTGTCACTCAAAAGACTTGAAACAGGCCAATACTACACCCAAGACGCCATGCAGTAAGATCGAAACCGGGGGTAGGCTTGTATTGTAGAATAAACTCCTAACCACGACACCAAGTCCGCGCTGATTGAACGAAGACAGATTAAATTGTCTGAACAAACATGTGTTTCAAATTGTAGCACAAGGCCAGAAATTTCGCGTGAGCGCATACATCGATTGCACGAACCTCGAGGCCCCAACTCCCAACGTCCAGCGCTCCACTAGGACTTGTTTTATCGACTCCGAAAAGATGAAAAGCAAATTCGAACTCGGCGGAATTTGAACTCAGAACGTAAAGCCGGATGAAATACCGCTAAGCTTTTCGTCCGGCTTGCTGACGATTCTGTCCGCTCACCGTCATTGCCTGAACAAATACTATACAGAGTCAGTGATTGTTATGTAATTCTGACACCGAGCAAAGTATCGATGAGTGATCTGAACTTATAACCTATCAATCGGTAGGCAAACTTTCAATCGACTCGAACGGCGGCGACGGACACCCAGCACTTTGCTTTTAATTAATTTGATCACATGCTCTCATTAATTTAATTACGTGCTTCCATTAATTCGATCACGTGCATACTTTAATTTAGGTTTCAATAGCAAAATCATAATTTAAAGGAAAATTAAATATTCTTAAATACATACAACAGATATTTTACACTTTACGCCTATTCACTAAGACAGACTCTTATATTCAAAGAATTTTGTATATCCTCTCTTCTGCATACATTGTAATCACCTCTCTAGCTCTCTCGCTCTCTCCCTCCCTCTCTCTCTCTCTCTCTCTCTCTCTCTCTCTCTCTCTCTCTCTCTCTCTCTCTCTCTCTCTCTCTCTATCTATCTATCTATCGATCTATCTGTCTGTCTCTCCTTCTCAGGCGAGTACACACATACACACTCACACACATACACACACACACCCACGCTCGCGCACACACGCACTCCCCTCTCTTATCTTCTCTCTTATCTCCGCTCTCACTCTCACTCCTCTCTCTCTCTCTTATCTTCTCTCTCTCCTTCTCTCTCTCTATCTTTCTCTGTCTCTCACGCACACACACATACACGCTCACACACGCACACACACATACACGCTCACATACACACCCACACACACACCCAGGCACACACACACACACACACACACCTACACACCGCACACACACTCCTCTCTCTCTTATCTTCTCTCACACCTCTCTCTCTATCTTTCTCTCTCTCTCTCTCACACATACACACGCACACACACTCACACACGCTCACGCACACACACACGCCCACACGCCCACACACTCCTCTCTCTCTTATCTTCTCTCTCTCTTATCTTCTCTCTCTTCTCCCCTCTCTCTCTTATCTTCTTTCTCTTCTCCCCTCTCTCTTATTCCCCTCTCTCTTCTCCCTCTCTCTCTTCTCCCTCTCTCTCTCTCTTCTCCCCCTCTCTCTCCTCTTCTCTGCATCTCTCATGCAGTATATTAAACTATCGACAACTGCATTATACATCTCATTGTGGGTTCCTCATAATTTTAATTTCGATAAGTAATCTATAATACAGGCGTCTGTTGTGTAAATTTGAATCATATTGTAAATACAATATCTATTTGGGTTTCGGCTGTCCTCCATTTTATCTCTATTTGTAAGCAGCTGGAATGCAAACATATTTCATTTTCAATAAGCGAAGACTGTTTCCCATCGCCGGTTGTTTACAACAAAGTAAGATTGATTTTCTCATAGATTAAATTATGGGTGCTATTTCAAACTCCATTTGATTGGATTTCGTTGAGTAATTAAGCGGTAGGATTGTTAGTAAATCAGTTTCAAATAAGACGTATAGTCATCTGAAATTAGTAGCATAAAAAGAAAATGAAAGCTCGAGAAAATATCTTAATGTTATTAATGGTGTATATCATATATGTATTACATACAAATGAATGTGTTGTAGCAATACGATGTGTGTTGAATTAGCTTCTTAATAGCAATCTAAGATACGTATAAAATACGGAGTCTTTATATGATATATAGCTAAGCGTTGAGGCGCAACAATGGCCTAGTGGTTAGGGCAGCGGTGTGCCGCACTTGTGTATATATATATATATATATATATATATAT
>NC_068994.1:55608355-55613547 GCF_001194135.2 Octopus bimaculoides | reverse complement strand
ATATACGAGGGTGAGTAAAAAAGTAATGTCATTTTGTTTAGGACAGGTATAATTACCAACACAGGAACATGTATCATACATCGAAATGAAGCTGGTCCTCTGTGGATCACATCCCTACTTCTCAACATAGTCACTGTTTCTCTCAATAGCAATGTTCCACCTTCGAATGAGAGCATGTATCTCTACCCCGTAAAATTCTGTTGACTGTTCTTTGAGCCACTTCTTCTCTATAGTTTTCACTTCCTCATCACTGGAATAATGTTTACTCTCAAACCCTCTTTCGTGGCGCCGAAGCGATGATAGTCTGAAGGTGCTAAATCTGGTGAGTGTATAAATGTATATAGATATATAAATTTATATAGATAGATAGATAGATAGATAGATAGATAGATAGATAGATAGATAGACTAAAATCTATGAATATCCATGCTTCCTTATCACCCGTACCCTCGTTCTGTCTTCCTCTATAATGGACACACGCACATACACGTTAACAGAGATACATCTGTACGAATATGACCAAAATATTATCTGTCTATCTCTCTCAGTCTGTATGTACACAGATAAACACAGACGTCTTTCAACACGATCGTTAAAAGCATTTAGTTAACATATAAAGCTCACACTTTTAAAATTAAATCTCTTCTTAGAAAAGACATTACTTATTGCAGCATAGGAACACAATTATTTTTCTCCTTTCTGTTTGTCTTTCTCTCTCCTACTCTCTCTTCCTCTTAGTATATGTGCTCACAAACACGCATGCGTATACATTTTTAAACACGATCGCTAGAAACATTAAGTTAGCTTATTAAGCAACCACTTTCAAAAATATGAAGTTTCTTCTTTTAAAAGATGTAGTCTATTAGTAGTTTATCAGTGCAGCCGTAGCTGTGTGGTAAGAAGTTTGCTCCCCCACCACAGGGCTCTGGGTTCAGTCCCACTGCGTGGAACACTGCGCAAGGAACTTCCATTATAGCTTCGGGCCGACCAAAGCGTTTTGTGAGTGGATTTGGTACACAGAAACGGAAAGAAGTATGTCGTATATATATATATATATACACTATCTTTATTTCTGTTTATCTATCTATCGATCTCTGTATGTATCTATTTATCTATTTATTTATCTACGTATCTTTGTATCTATCTTTCTCCTTCTCTTCCTCTCTCTTTCTGCATATCTAACTCTCTCTATCTATCTGTCTTTCTATCTATTTATCCATCTACCTACGAATGTTTCTACTTCAGTCTTTCATTCAATGCCCAAGTAACCAAGGCGAATTACAGTCACTGACAATTTCATTTTCTTTCCTTCTATAATTTCAGGAAAATAGTCGAACTAAATTCACCCATCGCGAACTAAATTCACCCTTTTGAAGCAATACATCAAAAGCAAAACATTTTAGGCGTAACATGAGAAAGCTCAACAGTGCATTGGCAACCTGTCTTATGAAAGCAGACTTGCTGTTTGTGGATCGTTAATATTGTGTATAGAAATTAAATGAGTTAAAACCTGACGTGTACTTTGGTTTATTAAACGTTTCTTTTATATCAATGCTGTTTTCTTTCCTTAACTTCTTTCTGGCATATTTATCTATATTGCATTGAAGTGGAATATTATTTATTCCAGGACTAAAACACCAGGCCATGCGCTGGCATTTTATATTGAAAAAATAGGAATTCGAAAATATTTCATTTTCAGCTTCAGAGTTTTGCGATTTCACGTGATGAAAGAAGATATCACGTGTTTTCACAGACTGTTAAAAATCTAAACTAGAATAAAATAAAGGTGATATAAACCCTCACCTACCCATCTACCCCACAAAATTTAGATATAGTATTCTCTGTTGTATGTGATAAACATAAAGCGTTCTTGACATGACAGAAACTTCATTTAAAACTTTCTTTTATGAATAGGTATAAAAGAGTTCTGAGTAATAGTCGCAGAAACCATTCATTTTTAATATTTTATTCTTTCAAACTGTTCGAAAGAAATATAAATAACAAAAACGATAATCAACAAAAAGCAAAAAAAAAAAGAAATAATAATAATAATAATAATAATAATAATAATAATAATAATAATAATAATAATAATAATAATAATAATAATAATAATAATAATAATAAAATGAAGAAAATTCACCAACAATAACATATTCATAGACATTTAGCGAAATTTTGAAAGAAAGCCGCCAGGAATTTTTCAGTCTTCTACCATTTTCTGCGAGCAATTGTTTCTTTGATTCGTTTAGTAGCCAACTTATTTACTTATTTCTGTTCAGAGAATGTAATTTACTAGCGTTCCAACATCAAAGACCTACATATTCTTTGATGCGTGTGATTGAGTGCAAATGCAATATTCAAAACCATTCTTTTTATTTGAATCGTGCCAACGTTTATACTACTTCGATCGGGTTGAAATTCTTGTATGTCTGGCGAGGAAATATTAGATATCAGTACGTCGATTATTTTTATCCTTTCTTTCTATTAATCTGTTTCTTATTGCATGCAGACTAACGTATTATATACTCAATGAACTATCGAGATATATCACATCTAGTGCTATTATTTCGTTCTAAGATATCTTTAATTGAATGCAGTCTGTGTCATAGAGCAATAGGTAAGTTCCTGGAAAGTTGTTTGTAATAAGACTCTGTTTCCAAACCCTGCTTTTAACACATTCACTAACACAGACATATAACAATGATCAATCAGATTATATTGTAATCCTTATAGCAAAAAAAATATAAATAAATGAATAAGTAAATAAATGAATGAAGAAAAAAACGCATGTCAATAAAGTTCTAACTTCGATGTACACATGTAAGAGATTCTTTAATGTGGGGCCTATTTACAGTTGAAATAACTGAGCCACCATCACTATCATTATTGTGTGGTTTGCTTGAACTCGTTCATATGTTGGGCGGATATTTTAAGGCAGTGTGTCATGGTTGGATACTCATCCTGGTGCCAAACATTTTAGTTGTGTCTTACAACACATAGGGATGAGGTGTAATGACCTACATACACTTGATGTTTGGTGTGAATCAAGTGTTTGGCATTAGAATAGCATTGACTGTCTATCTATATATGTATGTGTGTGTGTGTGTGTCTGTCTGTCTGTCTGTATGTATGTAGATATGTACGTAAGTATGTATCTATCTATCTTTCTATCTATTTATCGATAAGTTTCTCTGTCTCTCTCTCTGTTATCTGTCTTTCTATCTATATACATGTATATATAAATACATACGTATATACATTTATATGTGTGAGTGTATGCACACACATACGCACACAGTGAGGAGCGCTGGACAGTAAGCCTGGCGGTATTTCTATATACGCATACGGATAGTTATATCCCCACCTGAATTGATTTTTGCCTTAAATCCTTCTATTTTTCAATGAAATAAGTTCCATTGAAATATTGCAATCAATGAAATCGATATTTACTCTTCCAGCAAATTGATTATCTTGCTGTCGTGTGCCTGTGTAAGATATTGTTAATCCATTTTGTATGTGGATATAGTTAATAATTTTGGTCGCATTTAAATGTACATATTCAGAAAAATGAAATTATGAATAATAATAATAATAATAATAATAATAATAATAATAATAATAATAATAATAATAATGAAGATGATGGGCTACTAACCCCAAGATTCCGAGTTCGATTCCAGGCAGTGACCATAAATAATAGTAATAATAATAATAATAATAATAATAATAATAATATCGAAAAATACCTTAGGAATGAGAACCCAAGTTCGAAATTTCCCCAAGACACCTGGTGAAACGTGTTAACAACAAACAAGATGAGGACAAATATCTGTCAAATGTAAATAATTTAAATAAGGTAAATAACGTTCAACAGTAACAGTCGTACATCTCACGATGCACAAAAGATACAATGAATAAAATAAGAAACGGGAGAGTTTGTACATCAATATAGTCAATGCAGAACAAGGGTTGTAAGCAGAATTAGATCGATACGCAAATAGTTGTACAAGCTTCATCTATATATATATATATATATATATTGTGTGTATGTGTGTGTGTGTGTGTTTGTTTGTTTCTTCTCTGCCACCGCTTGACAACCGGTATTGGTGTGCTTATGTCCCCGTAACTTAGAGGTTCGGCAAAAGAGAACGGTAGAATGAGAACCGAGCTTAGAAAAACAATAAGTAACTGGGGTAATTCATTCGACTGAACATTCTTCAAAATGGTGCTCCAGTATGGCCGCAGTTTAATGGCTGAAAAAATTTAAAGATAAAAGGTGAAAAGCCAGTGAGAGATCCTCTTCGGGGGTCACTAATTCTGCTAGAAATAACAACCAAATGTCACACAAAATGAAACCACGCAGTGCTTATGTGGAAGTACAAGCACTAAACATTGCGATGTGGTCCGAAAAAGAAACATTTAAAAAAGATGGGATGGCCATGGCTGGAATCTCTTTGAGCATGGCTTTGCTGAACCGAGGTTGGCCTGGGTGTATAAACAATACACATATATTCACGGAATATACACACGTACACACGTAAGATACATACACACATGTGCATGCCCTCACACACACACACACATATAATTACATATATGTCAAGGCACGCACACATGTACGCAAAGCACACGTACATACATACACACACGAACAAACACATATTCACACACACACACACACACACACACACACACACACACAGATACGCACTGATTTTCTTTAAAATCAAAGAAAGAGCCGCAAGTGTTCTCTCAATATACTGAAAATAGCAGCCAAATTCCTCTCAAATCACACACCACAATAGACAAAAGAAAATAAACATTAGATAATGTTGTCCTACTTTCTTCTGCCCCTCCGCACTATACAGTCGATTTGGTCACGGCAGGAATGCTTTGATCACAGATGTGTGAGATCAGAGTTAACTTTCGGCGAAACAACAACTAGAACCAATCTTGTGCCAAACCTGTGACAATTCTATTGTCAGAATGTCCTAAGAATGAAGAGGTCACACACAGCCAGACACTTTATGACAAACGTTCATGAATAATGGCTTTTTTCCTCGCTGCTTTCTTTCAGACATCTCTGTATCATGTCCCAAACTACTTTCCATCTCATTCCTTCTCTCACCCACCCTCTCTTTCTCTCTCTCTCTCTCTCTCTCTCTCTCTCTCTCTCTCTCTCTCTCTCT
>NC_068994.1:55607458-55608016 GCF_001194135.2 Octopus bimaculoides | reverse complement strand
TATATATATATATATATATCTGACTTTCTTTCTCCTACTATCTATTCCCGCCCCTCTTTCTCTATCTACGACTACTTTTAAAACAACTACCACTACAACTACTACTACCACCACCACCAACACCTCGTCTGCCACCACCCCTTTCCATTATATTGATCACGTCTTTTGGTTATTCTTCAGATGTTATTTAAGCAATATCCTGCTCTATACGGGCATCCATTGTATACAAATGACTTCACGCACACAAACACAAACACACACTTACGCACACACATGCGCACACACATGCAAGCATACACTAATACACAAAAGCGCATACACATACATACATAGATGAACATATATACATATATGCACATATATATATATAATATACATATATATACACATATGTATACATAAATATATATATATACATATACGTATACATACATATATACATATACGTATAAATATATATATACATATCTACATTTATATATATATGCATATATATACATATTTATATATACAAATATGTACATATATATATATATATATATATATATATATATATAT
>NC_068994.1:55605459-55607448 GCF_001194135.2 Octopus bimaculoides | reverse complement strand
ATATATATATACATATATATACATATATATATATGTATACATATATATATTTGATATAAGCATTATATATATATATATATATATATATAGAAAGAGAGAGAGAGCGTGATGGAGAGAGATACACGCATGTACCTTAGGCACTTGTGATCTATCTGTATTTTTACATGTAATGGTATCTATCTACATCTGTTTGCCCCCACTACTTCCCTCCACTCTCTCTTCTCTCCTTTTTCTATATAAGTGTATCTCCGTGTGTGCATATGTGTGTATGCGTAAGAGTACACGTATGTTTGTAATTGCACATGTATGTGTATGTGTGTGTGCGTGTATAAGGATAGATTGTTTACGCGTTCCCAAGAAGTTTTGGCCATTAACTCAATGATCTTGCCCATAGATGAGTCACCAACGAAGCTCACCTTCTTCAATAATTACAAAGAAACCTGTTTATTGTGTTTCTGGCTTCTTTGACTGGAGGATGGATAAATGTTTAAAGTGTTAGTAATACAGATAATAGCAGAGATAGTGGTGGTAGTAGTAGTAGTAGTAGTAGTAGTAGTAGTAGTAGTAGTAGTAGTAGTAGTAGTAGTAGTAGTAGTAGTTATAGTGCGGGTGGTAACGGTGGTGGGTGATGGTTGTGGTATTATAAGTTACTGTTTAGCCTTAGGTCATCCTTCAAGAGGATGAAAGTCCAGCTGTGACCAGCCTTATCTTTATTTCTTTCTTTCTTTTTTTATGGACATTGTCTATCAAGGACTGCATCGTTCAATGTTTTTTTTTTTTCTCTTTACTTCATTTTAAGAGGATTTTAACATAGGTTGAAGGAGATTTTTTTTCTGTTTACTCTGTACTGTAACAAAAAGGGCCTACTTCATTGGCTCAAAATAATGGTTTCCGATTCAGCCCGGCAATATTTTTTCTTTCTTTCAGAGAAACGTCTTAGTCAATACCATCCACGCTATAACATAACCAGTACTTTATTTTATCGATCCCGAGACGACGAACGGCAATGTTGATCTCACTTTTGTATAGAACAGGACGAGGTTGTAGTCTATCTTATTATTAGCTGTGATGTAAGAAGTTTGCTTCCCAACGAGCATCTTGGGCAACTGTTTTCCGCTACAGTCTCGGGCAGACCGAAGCTTTGTGAGTGAGTATGGTAAACAGAAACTGAAAGAAACCCGTCGTATATATGAGTGTGTGTGTGTGTGTATGTGTGTATATGCGTGTGTGTGTGTGTGTGTGTGTGTGTGTGTGTGTTAGCGTCGAAGTTGACTTTGCCTTTCAACCTTTTGGAGTCGATAAGAAAAGTATCAGCTGAACTCTAGGGCCGATGCAATCGAATGACCCTCACTCCAATGAAATTGCTGGCCTTGTGCCAAAATTTGAAGCCAATATTAGTTGATAGAGTCGTTAGAGCAGTATGTGTTGTAGATCTTTACATTCTGAGCTCGAATTCTACCAATGTCAACCTTGCCTTTTAACCTTTCAGGATCAATAAACTAAAGTACCCCTCAAGTACTGGTGTAGATTTTATCGACTAAAACCTTATCCTACATAAATTTATACGACGTTGTGCATATCATATTTTATTGTCGCTTAAGGCAGTAGAATGGTAGAATCATTACCATACCAGACAAAATGTTTATCAGCAGTCCATCTGTACGTTCTGAGTTCAAATTCCACTGAGGTCGTATTGGCTATTCATCATTTTCAGTTAGATAATATAAGTAACAGTCGAGCATTAGGGTCGATGTAATCGCCTTCTTCACATCTCAAGATTTCTGGCTTGTACTAAAATTTGAAGACATTTTTTTATTGTGAGCGTGTGCTATATATAGGGAGAATTCACGAAAAAGCAACAGACGAAGACAGGTGGTGTAAACAACAAATGGATGTATTAGTATAACGCTCGGGAATAGAGAAAGTCTTCAACGTTTCGAGCCGACGCTCTTCAACAGAAAAGAACACAGAAAGAAACAAGGATACATA
>NC_068994.1:55599131-55604311 GCF_001194135.2 Octopus bimaculoides | reverse complement strand
TATATATATATATGAATGATATATATATATATATGTTTATTTATTCGTTCTGAATGTCAAAGTATATTATTGGCTAAGGCACAACTGACTGATAACCTAAGATTTCATATAAACAGGCACGAGATTTTTATCAATTTGGTTCAATAGAAAGATTTTATGGCATTCCAATCGCTTTCCATAATTAAGAGCAACGAAGAGTAGTCGCCATTTTGTTTCAAACGTTCAGTAGGCGTTTATTTTCTCTCGGGCATCGGTTATGTATGCATTGGAAAAGAAGGGTCTCTTGTGCTCCTTTATCCGTTTCAGCCATCGAGTTGTGGCCCTGCTGGAGCACTACACTACACTATTGTTGTTTCTACATTTTGACTGACCTTTTGTCTTTGGTTGGTGTTAGGTGAATGAGGGTGTACGATAATTCTACCCTCATTTGCGGCGGCGGCGGCGGCGACGACGACGACGACGATGATGATGATGCTCTACATAGCACAGAAGAAAGCGATTCTCCTGTTAGCTCCGGATGGGAAAACGCACCGATTTTTCCCCATTTCTACATTCGTTTGACAACGACAATGCCGGGGATATCAAATGAATTTATGCTCAAATAATTTTATTGCCCTTTTATCTTTATTTTTATAATTTAATTCTGTTAAAATATAAAAAATAAATTTAAATTACCCTGAAGAAAAAAAGAAATTGATGTTTGCTGTTTGCCACAAAAATTCTTGCACCGTTTTCCCGCCGTTTCATGGCAAAGTACATCTTAAAGTGTTGTGTGTGACCTGCTGGAGAAGCATACATGGACATGGAATTCCAGAGGGCAAACTAATAAAATGTAGTTATCCTAAGCAATTTATTACAGATCTTTTTTTGTTAAACACTACGCCTTCAATGAAAAAAATCTTTTTAGCATTACAACGCTTGTGTAATTTCTAGCAATAAACACAAGGGAGATAAACCCGAGATCCAAACTCATGTAATATGTCCAAGGAAAGCAGCAGTTATCTCACATCATTACAGTTTTACAGATTTACAATCAATGGAAATGAATCGTACGGTTCGAAATGTGACAGTGAATATCCACCTGGTGAGTAAATACGAAAATAACAGCCATTTATAAATACAAACGAACCAGCAATTTTTTGTTGCTTTAAGTGTTGTAAGCACAGTTTTTCTTTTTGTCCATCTTTCTTTAGGAAACCACTAACTTTAGTCCATTATTCGAAACTGTGCGACATTCTAAGACTTTTGATTCTGTAATAAAACACCATTAATCACTTCTTTGGGTGTTTTTCTTTTCTTGTGCTTTTCTTTTCTTGTTTTTTTCTTTTCTGTTTCTTTTTTCTTTTCTGTTTCTTTTTTTCTTTTTTTTGGAAAAAATTCAGTAAGTTCTTAAAAGTGAGGAGGACAGGTAGAAAAGATACAAGAAGAAGAAGAAGAAGAAGAAGAAGAAGAAGAAGAAGAAGAAGAAGAAGAAGAAGAAGAAGAAGAAGAAGAAGAAGAAGAAGGGGGAAAAAATAGCCAAAGTAATGATACTCTATTTGTAAATGTTTTCTTTACTAAAGAACCTAATAGTGATGTTATCGAAGTATTGGAGGCAATAAAATTTGCCTCTCTGACCTGCTGTGCTGTTTTCTTTCAATAGTTATCGATCTTTTGATCAAAAGTATTGACAACATTGACTGCCGTATAGTCATTAATAATATAGATTTTTTTTTCCCCTTTCACCGAAAAAAAATGTTCGATTTTTTTCTCCCCCTTTCTTTGTTGTTGACGTATTTTGTTATAGTAGCAGCAGACAGAAGATTGGTATTGTTAGTGTTGTTGTCGTTGTTGTTATGGATGACGATGATGATGATGATGATGACGATGATGATGATCATGATGATGATGACGACGACGACAGCGGCGGCGGCGGGGCGATGATGTTGACGAATGATGATGATGATGATGATGATGATGATGCTGACGACGACAAAAGTGATGATGAAGATGATGATGACAACGATGACGAAGACGTCGATAACGACGACGACGATGATGATGGTGATGCTGCTTGTTGGGGGAATAATGACATGTTGAAGTAGTAGTAGTAGTAGTAGTAGTAGTAGTAGTAGCAGTAGTAGCAGCAGCAGCAGCAGCAGTAGGTATGTATGTGTTTATGTGTGCATTGTTGTTGCTGTTATTGAGGTTGCCCTTGTTCAGTGGCCCCTGTCTGCTGCTCTGTTTTTGCTGACCCCCAGACACAAAGTAAGTCGACTGAAAGCTTATGAGAGACCTATGAGATTGTTAGCGTTGTTGTTGTTGTTGTTGCAACAAAGTTAGGCGATGGACACATAAGAGAGAGAGAGAGAGAGAGAGAGAGAGAGAGAGAGAGGGAGGGAGGGAGAGCACGGGTGTTGCTTGGGGGTCGAAGGGAGTGAGAAGCGAAGAAGGATGAAAGAGTCGGACAAAGAATTTAGAACAGAACCTGGAATATCTGAAAGTGTAGTGGGTGGATGGGTGGGTGTTGACAGGTGAAGAAAGGTAGGGGTATTGATTGAGTTTTGGAAGGGACAGCCATGCTTTTGGATTTTCAAAGGAGAATAGGGACGACTGTACATTGGATTCTAGAGAAGGATGCAACGGAAATGTAGGTTTCGAATGGTAACTATGTGCGGTTGAATGAGGCTTTGTCTAATACGAGCGTGTATTTTTAGGGCTCAGGTGATGCTTTTGTTATTGTTGTTTGTGTAATTGTTGTTGTGGTTGTTGTTGTTTAGCCTACAGGTCAACCGTAATCGATATGATCTATGATCAAAGCCTTCTGTATTCTCTGTGCCATGCCATCTCTGTAGCTGTTCATGCAACAATGCAACGTATTTTAGCCAATCAAACAGAAGATAGAATTCAGTCCGTAATCATAAAATCGCTTGGCTTTAAAACAGGTAATCAAAGGCTTTCCAGTTGCCATCATCCACGTTTTTTATTTGTATATGTGTGAGTGTGTGTGTGTGTGTGTGTGTGTGTGTGTGTGTGTGTGTGTGGGTGTGTTGTATGACTGTGTATATCTGTGTGTATGAGAGTGAGGGAGATAGAGAGAGAGCGATAAGGAGCGAGAGAGTAAGAGTAAGAGGTAGCTATTTGTGTGCGTGTGTCTGTACGCAAAACACGTTCTCCAATGTGTCTTTCCAAATTTTAAAGGGCTGTGTTTGATTTTGAGGGATATTTCGTTGCTACACATTACAAAGCTCTTAAATATGACGACCACAGATTTTTGGGTTTATCAGCAGTTTTCTATAATACTGCGTATTGATATGGAATCAGTAACGAATTCAAGCTAAATAATTTCATAGTCTTCAGTAGTATTCTGCAGTCCATTGTCGCTGCTATTATGCAATGTATTGTTGTCTGAACAGCTATTGAGATTGGAATTCATAGCAAATATCAGGTCATTATGTCTTATCTTGCTGTCAACAGCCCACAGAGCAAACCGGATGAATAAAACCATTCATGATAACCATAATCAATCAGTGTTTTGAAGGGGAACCAGGGAGAAGTTATACATGTCGCATCGAGTTTAAGACTTCGAGAGTTTGATTTGAATGAGAGTTGACTATTATTTCAAGCTCTGTTATATTCGTGTGTAAAGTGGGTACAGTATCGCGGATATGATTGTTGTAAGTATTTTCTATTAATCAGATTAATCAGATTAACCAGATTAACCAGATTAACCAGATTAACCAGAACTGGATATGAAAAGATGAAAACATATTTACTTCAGTAAGATCTGAACTCAAAATGTACAGATTCAACCAAAATATTTTACGCAAGTCAGGAATGCGACTTATGATAATCTCCTGGATGTCTATAGGGAGTGAGGTTCGATAATCGGAACTGGATAATCGGAATTATCGGCATACCCATGTAAAGAGAGATAATTACCATAAATAAGATGTGTAAGAAGATTCTAACCATATTTCCTTTTTTTGTAAAGAGAAACTAGAAAGTCTTCACATCATTGTAATCTCCACAACGAAAAGGATTTCAAATAAATGACTACACATTATACTGATTTCAGGTATTCTGAATTGCACTATTTTCCCCCTCAGTATATATTTGTCTTCACACACACACACACACACACACACACACACACACACACACACACACACATATATATATATATATATATATATATATATATATATATATATATATATATCCGTACAAAGCTTTATATGGAATGAAGGCTAAGCAGACCGTAACTTCGAAGTGACTAGAAAAAATATTGAGTATTCCGTTAATTTAATGTTAGACTGTTTTCACTGTAACTAGAAATAAAAGCAAAACTTTAATATATATATGTGCGTGTGTGTATGTGCGAGTGTTTGTGTGTGTGTTATATACATGCATATATATATATATACACACACATATATGTATGTATATATATATAGATAGATAGATAGATGATAGTCAAAGTTTGAAAGCCATATTGTTAGCATGTGCAAACGTATTTGTTTACATGCCTGTGAGTGTGGTCTTGTGTGCGCTCACCTGCCAGTGCTTGCGAACACGCGTAAATGTGCACATAACACTAAAATCTAGAGTAACCGAAAATATTTTTGTCTTGTAGCTTCAGGATAATTATTCTTGAAAATCTCAAAGAAATGCAGATAACTGTCAACTCGAAATTAATAATCAAATTATTGTAAAATGTTTATTTTTTCTCCTACGTATTATTTCATCGATATTTTAATATAGATATTGTTACGATATCTACAATGTGTTTCTTTTTCGCTAAATAATATTACTTTTTTTTTTCTTATTCTATCTATTTATTTTTGGTATTCAAATTTCGTGAAGAATCAATACTGATAATGTGGTTGAACATATCTATGGTACATAGAATGAAATATTTTGCGCTAAAGTCAGGTTTCTTTAAGTGCCAAAATGCATTGAACATCATCTGTTAGAAGTGGAGAAGAGATAGCGAGACAGATAGAAAGACAAAGAAAAAGAGGGAGAGGGGGGGGGGGTAAGGGAGAGAGAGAGACGGTGAGAAACTGAAAAAGAGAGGTAAAGAAGTCACAAAACAATGCACGCACATATACGTACACAAACGCAACAACACACAACCAGAAATATAACTCTATTTTAAAAGAAATTTCATAAACATACATACTTGCACGCGCCCGCAC
>NC_068994.1:55597434-55598570 GCF_001194135.2 Octopus bimaculoides | reverse complement strand
ATATATATATATATATATATATACATACATATATATATATATATATATGGGAGAATATACAAATAATAACAACAGACGAGGACAGGTGGTGTAAATAACAAAAGTATATATTAGTATGACGCTCGGGAATATATGCCCATGTGCCAGAGGTTATGCATATGTATATGAATGCGTATGTGTGTGTGTTTGTGTGCGTTCGTGCGTTTGTGTGTGCACGTGTGCACGTGCACGCGTATGCTGGTGTGCGTGCGCGAGCGCGTGTTTGAGAAATGTAGACACACCATGAAAAACAAAGCGACATATTCTCACAAGATAATTCTTTAAATCAATTACATTTTATATATTCCAGCGATGAACAAACAGTTATAAATGAACACACACGCACACGCGCGCACACGCGCACACACGCACGCACACACACACACACACACACAGACACACACACACACACACACACACACACACGAACGCATATATATGCATATATATAATTTGAAATGCACATATCATACTAATGCATATAGCTTATCGTTTTCAAACAGAAAACAAAAAAAAATTGATCAAGTTAAATCGTACTTAAAATGATTTATTTGACATTTGCAAAGCATCACTCTGTAAAAAGATTCCGTGTGTGTCAATATGCATCTCTTCCGCGCTCTCAACACATATTTCATAAATACATTCATACATATACGTATATATATATATATATATATATATAATTATGTATGTGTGTATGTATGCATCTGTATATGTGCAAATGCAGTTACATTGATACGTACGTAGGAAGCACAAAATACCTGGAAGGGATACCGAGATTTGCATATCTACAGATCAAATAATATATTTTCTAAACAGAAGATCACATCTGCCAGCGTCGAATACACTGAGATGAACTGACATATTATCTCTCTACGTTGCAAAAGAAAACAACAGCGTTTTATGTTATTAGTCTTCCTATTTGTACTTAACATTCATTATGCATATATAGAGAGATATGTATTAGTACAGAGCATTAACATCTATTATACATACATTCATACACACACATATCTATATGCATATACTATCATAGATATATACGTACGTAGTCTCAATATACTTACAGATTTATATATATATATATATATATATAT
>NC_068994.1:55594569-55596705 GCF_001194135.2 Octopus bimaculoides | reverse complement strand
TATATATTCATATATATATATTTGTGTGTCTGTGTATGCCCCCCCCCCATCGCTTGACAACTCATGTTGGTATGTTTACGTCCCCGTAGCGTACCAGTTCGGCAAAAGAGACTGAGAGAATATGTATTAGGCTTACAAAGGATATGTCCTGGGGTAGATTTGCTCGACTAGAAGCAGTGCTCCAATATGGCCGCAGTAAATGACTGAAACAAGTAAAAAATAAAAGAATAAACAATTTCCTCCATTTTTCTGTCTGTTTTAAATTCATGAGCGCTTGGATTCAATCTCACTGGCCGCCATCTTGAGCAAGCGTCTTTCATTTTCAGTTCGATCGAGGCTGTGAATGAAACTATATTTCTTCCTCTAGCTAAGCTTTATCGCTCCTATCTACACAGTGAGGCAACTGCGGCCCTTCTAAATGCAACAGCATAAGACTAACCATGCTACAGAACCTCTACAGTTTCGCCACGAGACAAAAACTTTCTTGTTCACATGACGACACGGCCGCACCATCTTCGGCACTAAATCAGCCTATCCTTGCTTGACACAAGGTGGCGTGGGTATTTGATATAGTGACGAAGCTAGCAAAACCTCGTTCCAATACTTCCACCAACAATGCTATAGTGTGATTTTTGCCTGCGGCTGATGTTTTCCTGTGTTTTTAACACTATCATCATATTTCTATAAGAGATACTCTCTCAGGACAAACACTACAGTTTACAAGTGTTTCAACTTATATATACTTTATGTATACAATTGGCTAATATATACATACATACAGGCACACACATATATATATATATATATATATGTATGTATGTATGTGTGTGTATATGTATATATATATATGTATGTATGTGTGTGTATATGTATATATATATTTATATATATATATATATATATATATATATTCTACATATATATATATATATATACACTCATACATACATAAACACACAGACACACACTTAGATATACACACTGACACAAATGTATACGCGATCACATTGTTAAATATATATATTTCCCCTACTAAGCATTAATGAATGACAGAAATGACAGCAGATGTAAATAAAGGTGAACCAAACAATAAATAACAACACAATCAGCAGCAACAGCAACCACCACAACAACAACAACAGCAACAACAACAACCTAACTGTGTTAGTACGAAGTGAAAAGCAAAGTCAGATAATTCGTTTATCGACCGTAAGTGTACAGATGTACAGAGTAGATACATGAGAGATAGTGGCAGTGTGTTTTATTTGGAAGTGTGTTGATGTGGCAACATGGCTTGAATTACAATGATCACTTAGCGCGATTCAGCTTCTCGAGCAGGAAGAATGGCGTTGAATTTGACTATTTGTATGCAAGAATGTATACATGGCTACAAGACAGAATTTATTTAGTTATTTAGGTTTTTACCGTCTTTCACAGTATTGGCGTTAGATCTTATATTTTAGTTTATATTTTATTTTATAACTTTTTTTTATGTGTTCCCTTATTTGGCCAAACAGTCCGAACAGTCGTTTACATTTTTTTTTTAGTACATTTAAACATCACCCTTTATATACTGTTTTATTTTATTTTATTTTATTTTATTTTTGGTTACTGGTTTTTAAACTAACGCGGAGAATCTCCCCTATTTGTTTCATTCTATGTTCTCGTAGACATCTTTAGAATTCGTCTTTTAACGCTTCCACATCAATGCGGCTTGTTTTCTTAGTGAGATTATATTTCTTACAGATAGTGAAATATATAGTGTTTAGGGGTACCCCACAAAGAAAGTAAACAACGCCGCAGAATCGTACCCCATCATTAAATTTATATACAATTTCGATCAGTTTTAGCGATTTCTCAGTTAATGGAGTCAATTTTAACCAACCTATTTTATTCTTGTATGAACCGTGTTTGTATGAGCGTATGTATATGTGTGCGTGTGAGTTTTGTATGGCCTAATTTATTGCTGTTGTTGTTGTTGGAGACGGTATTTTCGCTTTGTACAGTTCTAATCAAACTTTTCACCAAACACATTCAAGCAATGACCATTTCAATGCTGGTTTTCGATTCCATTTTAACCAATTGCCATTCCAGTTTTGTTTTTTGCCTTTGTCCTATTCAAACATTATATATATA
>NC_068994.1:55588160-55594514 GCF_001194135.2 Octopus bimaculoides | reverse complement strand
TAAGCGTTTCGAATATATATAATATATAGTTTTAGGGAAAATAACCAATTTTCAAGAACTCATCGATGAAAATCCACTATCACATATAGAAAAATTAATAATTAAAAGCACAATAAATGAGTATAATATAAAGTAATATGTATGTATGTATATATGTATGTATATATATCACCCACTAGATTATCCCAGAGTATATTCTTTTCTATTTTAAGATGATGCGGTTTTCTTTGAGGCTGGAAAATAAATTCATACGAATCCATCGAATGTAAGTTAATAGTGAAGTGCAAAAGAAATCCATCATATATCATTAATCTAAAAAAATCCTGACAATGTATTTAATAGAATAGGCTTAAAAACTTGCATTAGTTTAAATTTAGTAGATACCAAAATGATGAACATGGTGGACAATCATGAGAGCTTAAATAATGATTTTAAAACACCCGTACATATACGCACACACATGTACACACTCACTCACACCTTTCTATATGATTTGTTTGTATAATTTATGTTCTTCTTAAGAGAGTTCAAGCCGATCGCTAACAAAGCAACAACACTTTGAGTTAAGAGAGTTCGCAGTGTTATAACTACGTGACTAAGGTGGCGTGTTGGTTTAACTGTTAATGGGTACACTCGAGTGTGTGGATCTATTCACGTAAAAGTCTCAGATAGAGGATTTCTGATATGGATTACAAATCTTCACTGTGCCACTAATAGATTGGATTTGGAGAATCCGCGTAACTTCCTTTTGTTCTTTCTTCCAAAAGTCTAGGATTTCCAGGTGTAAATTTGTTGGTACATAACGTAATGCACCTATAGGTAGAAATGAGATTTTATAGTCAGGGCAGAAGAGCTGTAAGTTTCACATTAAGTCACCTCAAATGTTCACTTTTTCCTGGAGGTTTAATTGTACATGTGCATTTATGTATATATGCATGTGCTTGTGGGTATGTGTGTGTGTATATGTCAGATTGTCCGTCTGTCAGTCTGTCTGTCTCAGACTATCTTTCTGCCTGTTAGTCTGTCTGGCTGTCTGTATATTTGTATGTATGCATGCATGTATGTTTGCATGTATGTATGTATGTATGTATGTATGTACGTACGTATAAATAATGTTTCTAGTCGATCAGTGTAGAAACAGCTGTTGAAGAAGGATTTAGAAAACGAACATACGAAATTTAAGATGAAACCAAATCTAAAATTTGAAACCATTCAAATGATTTTGATTTTATTTGATTTGCATGGATTTATTTGGTTGTAACCGTTGAGCACCAAATAGAAGATCTGATGTTATATTAATTTCCTTTCTCTATGATCTTAGATCAAAAGCCTGTCGTAACCAGTCTCCCATTTCATGCTTCTGGCAGTCGATAAATTATTATTGGAATTGTTAGTGTCGATGTGTATCCCCAGGTCAACTCTGTTCAAGCACACCTATGATCAAAGCGATCCAAACATGACCATTCCATGTTTAAATAAAAGGCATAATGTATCCAAGTCTTCAACGTACAAGATGACCATCTGCTTTTGAGTTCAGAGCGTACGGTTCAGGTGAGATTCACTTACTATTTCTAGCAGATCGAATAATAATTGAGCAAGCACCTGTTTGTTAGCTCGTGTGGTGTATGCACGATCAAGCGGAAATAAGATCAAAACAGTCATGTTATCATATTCCAAACTCATTATCCAATGAATTCTTCTCCCCCACCCCCCGTAGTTAGTAAAGTATGATTTGAGTAGAATTTGGTTGCTATTTTATTTAATACGTAATACGCTGTTTGGTTACGAAAATAAATATTCCCGGTTGTGTTGATAAATGTTCCACTAATACATTTTGGTGATTTCATTGAGTAAAGTACATCCGTAAAAGTGGTTGGTTTGTGCAGAAGTAAGACAGCTACGTTCTTTGATTCTCTCACGTTGCTTGTGTAGTAAAGTTTATTTCCTCCTCTTTCTTTTACAGTTCTAAAATTATTTAGGTTTTTAAGTGAGCAACGAATTCACATTATCATAGTGTTATTCACCCACTTCTCACAGATCTTCACTTTAATCATAAAAGCCATCAACGTCCAGTGTTGCGTGAACAGATGACCGCTGAAGCATCCCTTTCATTGCAGTCATGTGTCAGTCGCAATGACTACCTTCAATTATGCCACAAAATATAATCGCTAGCTTCATCAGCTCCATTGCACAAAGGAAAGACCCCCTTGGTGTACAAGAGTAAGTGAAGTTTACCATAAGGCCATAAATGCTTAATGACCGCAAAAACGGACCAATTTGCAATTCTTTCTGTTTCAGTCGACGTTAATATACTTCTGCCGATTCCTGCCGTTGGCAATGGCAAATGTCAGGACAGTAGTTGTAAATATTTGACTGGTCAAATAGTAAGGTTGGGCTGGTTATGATGCGTAGTCTGCTGGAGAAATGAATCGCTAAAAGTGTCTAAAATTAATAAATTGACAAGAGAAAATGAGGCTGCAACTTTTACAGATCACTTAACCTTTATTGTCTGGAAGAAGAAAAAGTAGAAAAACCAGAATTATTAACATATAATTTAAGATCTGCGCATGGTAACTGATAAGCAGAGTTTTTAAGATGTATAGGAGTTCTCTCAAGAATCTAAACAGGCAATAAAGCTTTTAGTTATTTTGATAAACGTTTTCACACCATCCGAAAATAATTTATGAGATCCAATCGTTTTTAATTGCTCTTCTATCATTATTACCATTGCACACAATTCTCAGAATGTAATACAAATTATTTACACAAATCACAATTCCATATTTTGGTTCAGTATCGTAAAATATGCATTAGCGTCGATTCTAGAGACGAAAGTTCAATTAATTCTTAAACTAAGCGTTATTTTTTTCTTAAGTTTTGAATAAAACACACTGCGCACTGGGTATCGAATAAGATAATCGAAATATTTCTTATTTTCTCGATAGTGGGCCATGCTGGAGTGCACACTTCTGGGTCTTTAGTTGATTATATTGGCTTCAAATTATGCACCAACCTAATATATACGACGGGCTTCTTTCAGTTTCTGTCTACCAAATCCACTCACAAGGCTTTGGTCGATCCGACGCTATAGTAGAAGACACTTGCGCAAGGTGCCACGCAGTGGCACTGAACCCGGAGCCATATGGTTGGTAAGCAAGCTACTTTCCGCACAGCCACGCCTGTGCCTATGAACAAACATTTTAATTCTAATTTCACTTCAAGCATGGCCGTGCAAGGTATCCTTACTACATTTATTTCCTTAAAAGTAGGTGGCTTAAAGGTTAACGCATTCGGCTCACAGTCTTAAGTTCCTGGCGGCGCGTTATGTCCTTGAGCAACGCACTTTATCTCACGTTGCTCCAGTTCACTAATAAAGAATGAGTGGTGCCTGTAATTCAAAGGGCCAGTATTGTTACGTCCAGTGCCACGCTGGACCTCCCCGAGAACTACGTTAAGGGCACGCATGAGTGTGGAGTGTTCAGCCACTTGCACGTTAATTTCATGAACAGAGGCTCTTCTTTTCATCGGATCAACTAGAACACTCGTCGTCGTCGCCGACAGAATGCTAGTTCTTACTTCTTTGCTAATTTCTTAATACTTCTCTATCCTCTTCTTTTCCCCTTTCTCTTGTACCCACTGTTTTGATGACAGTTAAGTGGACAGCCATATTTACTTGCATGCCATAGACAAAGGCATAGAAGTATGAACGAGATGAGGTGGGCTGTGTGTTTAAGAGAAAACGAATGAAATTATGTAGCAAGGTAAAAGTATATTTTTCTAACGCTACGGTCTTGTTAGTGTCAGATTGGCGAACATATTCAATACGATTCTAATACCGTATGATATTCTTGTTATCGTTATATCAGCCGGTTATATAAATAAACGTCCATTAGATAAGGCAATATTATAAAATCTCTTTATCGCAATTGTATGCGAACAGAAGATGAAACACGTTTGAATATCAACGTGAACATTATCTGAAATATCGAACTGTGACTTCTAATGTGTCAACAAATCTAAAATCATTTCAATCAAATATCTAAGAATCGAACGACTAAGGCTAAGGAGGTGATCGATGCCGTCTCATTCTGTGCATTTATCGATTCTATTTGAAGTTGGCAGATCGCTTACTATTCACAAGATAAAGGAAACAGATCACAAGTCCGACGCAACAAATTCTTTGTCGACATTACTCGTTGATTTTACTTCATTGAAAACTCTCTCTCTCTTCCTCTCTCTCTCTCTTTCTCTCTTATTCTCTATTTGTCTATCTCTTCCTCTCACACTCTCTCATCATCTCTATTTTTTTCTCTATATTAGATTTCTTTTTCTTAATGCCTTTGACATGATTTTTATCTTTGTTGTTGCTGTTGTTGTTCTCAACTGCAGTATGTTGTTTTGTCATTAATAATTTCGCTTCCGCTCTCCATCAATTCAATCACATGGATAACATTCATTACAAACTTTCGCCCAACTATTTTGTTATTATTAATATCATCATTATCATTATTATTATTATTACTCTTTGTTGTAGCTTCTAATTCTGAATTATATTGATAATCATAAAAAAAAAATTTGCTTTTCTTTTAGTAATTCTTTTTTTTTTTTTTAAATTTCATTTTATTATTCAAATATTTTTCGACCAAATGAAGTCACGAATCGCAAAGAAATGAGAGAGTGAGACGTCACAATCTTTACGAAGTCTTATAAACTTCGTGCACAGACGTACCGCAAAACTTCTGCTATATTCTATCTGAAGGATCGAAACGTTCTTAGATAATTTAGCTGGACACAAATTGAATATGTCGAGATAAAGGAAGAAAACAAATTACAACGACACCCATCGCCCAACAAAACTCGATAATTTTACCGTCTCAAAAAAGAGTTCTTTCAGTATATGTGATCATCTGTAATTATGAATACGTAGATTGTAAGGTAACTTTTGATTTGTTATATGTGTATATGATTTAGTTTCCTAAACCATATATACATATATACATATGACAAAACAGATATTTAACTACATCATCTAGCACGTATTTCATGAACAACAACACTAGTTACACACAGACACACACAGACACACACACACACACACACATACACACAGACACACACACACACATATAACTATTGATAGATAGATAGATAGATAGATAGATAGATAGATACATACATACATACATACATACATACATACATGCATAGGTGGATTGATAGAGAGACAGACAGACAGATACATAGATAGACAGACAGACAGTAACATATATACGCATATAAATAGATACATACATACTTACATATGTTTGTTCGTAAAATATGTGCATCTTACGTGCGTTTCAGTAACAAAGAATACAACTTGTAAACAAACACACACACATACACACAAAAAAACACGCACGCACACACCCACACGCAAACACCCACATCCACACACACATGCACACACACATATACGTTCGTATCCACATACAAACATATATATTCATAATCTTGATTGCTTATACATATATACATAATTGTGTATTGGTGAACACACATTTGAATACCTGTATGTAAATGTATTTTTACGAGTAGGTATATACCCGCGTGTGTGTGTGTATGTATATGTGCGTGTATGGGTATACGTGTTTTTCATAGTTTAAATGTGTGTATATGTATGTATATGTAAACAAGTGATTGTGCTATCCATTTTTATCTACTCTGCGCATATGTCTGTATGCGCATGTCTTCAAACATGGACGCGGGTGCGCACCTTATGCAGTATCGTTGCACATAAACAACATGCTTTTGTTTGTTTTTTTTTAAATCCTCACACTTCCTTGAAGCGATAACATCATTGACATTTCAAACTGTCATTTATATAGAGATATCACGTGATAAAAGTAATTTTTCGGTATGTTCAATCGATTTTTATGCCAACAGTATAGAAAAGTAAACGCCTACGAGATGTTGTGTTCAGTTTGAACAGAGACACACAAAACTGGAATCCGCCGAGTAACTTTTTAAAAGTTTGCTTTGGGATTTAAAAGATCGTATGTACATATATATATATATATACATACATATACACACACACACACACACACACACATATATATATATATACATATATGTATATATATAAATATATATATATATATGTATATATGTATATATATGTATATATATGTATATATATGTATATATATGTATATATGTATATATGTATATATATGTATATATATATATATGCATATTAATGTGTGTGTGTGTGAGTGTGTATAATTATAAATGTATATATGTATAAATATATATGTATGTACATATGTATAACAGCATACATATATACATATATATATATATATATATATA
>NC_068994.1:55586118-55587813 GCF_001194135.2 Octopus bimaculoides | reverse complement strand
TATATATATATATATATACGACGGGCTTCTTTCAATTTCCATCTACCAAATCCACTCACAAGGCTTTGGTCGGTCCAAGGCTTTGGTCGGTCCAAGGCTATAGTATGAGACGCTTGTCCAAGTTGCCACGAGGTGGGACCGAGCCCGGAACCATGTGGTTAGGAAGCAAACTTATAACCACACAGCCACTACTGCACTCTATTGACTTAATATCGGTTTCACATTTCAGTACGAGGCCAGCAATGTTGAGGGAAGGGCTTAAGTTGATTACATCGACTCTAGTACTGAACTGGTACCCATTTTTGGGACCCCTAAAGGATGAACCTCAGCGCTAAAATTTGAACTCAGAACGTAAGGACGGACGAAATACTGCGATGCATTTTGCCCGGCGTGTGAACGATTCAGCCAGCTCACCTCAGACGATGTTGACTTCATATGAAACATATAAATGGCAGCAAGCTCTGGCGGAATCGTTTGCATGATGAACAGAATGATTAGCGACATTTCACCTGTCTTTACGTTCTGAGTTCAGATTACTCCGAGATCAGCTTTACCTTTCATTCTTTCGGACTCGATGAAATAAGTTCCTGTTGAACTCTGAGGTTAATGCAGTTGACTTAGCCCGACCCCTGAAATTACTGATCTTGTCCTAAAATGTGAATCTTATATTAAACAGATAAGAAAAGCAACATTTTTGCTGAACTGAAGAGAAATACGTCGATACAAGGAATATAGCTTTAGATTGATAGCTTGTCTTGCTGAAGCACTTGCTGCTAGAAATAGCAACCTTCGAAGATTGTTGTATAGTTATATAACTAGTTGCTCCAGCAGAAATCTTGGGACACTCTTTCATAAGCGATGAAGGTTAAGGTTGATTAGGAATGTGCAATGAAACCTTATGAAAATACCTAAATTATTTTAATGGTTTAATTAGTAACAGGTATATACACTCATATGTAAACAAGTCTATACATAGCAATTAACGTATATATGCATGTACATACGTAAAACCTGATCTGCGCATGTCATGATATACGATGATGCATTCATACAAAACAAACATACTATAGTCAATACATACATACATACATACATACATACATACATACATACATACATACATACATACATGAAAAATCTGCAGTTACTCTATCCAGATTACAATTTCAGGATTATACCTGTAATTACGGGGAAACTGCGATATGTAACAGACTGCCTAAATACCTATCTTGAGAAATTAGGCTTCTCAAATCCAGAAAGGAGAATGCTGGTTCAAAGACTACAGATCTAATCTATCTCTGGAACTGTAAAAATCTCTAAAACTTTCCAGACGAATATCATTTCGAGAATACATACATAAAACACAGCATACAAATCTGCACACATACATACATACATGCATACATACATGAATTCATACATGCAAATGCCTAAAGCGTGTTGTATAAAATTCTAACGAAATGGAGTTGTTTCCAGTTTAGAAACCGGTACTTTATTAGTGAGATATTCTCAAAACGACACCAGCACAAACCGCCATGTAAACATAAGTATATACATACATAAAGACACAAATCAATGCAACACACATACATATACATACGTATAATGACACATAGTTACACGCCCCACACACATATATATATATATGTGTATGTATATGTGTATATATATATATATATATATATATATATATAT
>NC_068994.1:55577953-55581965 GCF_001194135.2 Octopus bimaculoides | reverse complement strand
ATATATATATATATATACATGTACAGCATGCCGAGCTACAACCGTTGTTTAGAGTAAGAAGGAATAATTGTCATTCTACTCGCCAGAAACCACTGGCATCGTATTAACGGTATTCCAATATTAGAAGAAACTATTCGTACGCCATTAAGATGTGCAACAATCGTATCTTAGTTTGTTACTAACGTGAACTCACACACAAAATGATGTACATATAAACACGCATATGTATTCATACACACACACTCACACACACGCAAATATATATATATATATATATGTGTGTGTGTGTGTACATATATATATATATATATATATATATATATATATGTGTGTGTGTGTGTGTGTGTGTGTGTGTGTGTGTGTGTGTGTGTGTGTGTGTGTGTGTGTGTGTGTAGATAGATAGATAGATAGATAGATAGATAGATAGATAGATAGGTAAATAGGTAGGTAGGTAGGTAGGTAGAGAGAGTGGGACATACATACATACATACATATATACATACATGCACGCACGCGCACATACATACGTGCATACATACATACATACGTATATTCAACGAAATTCAGCTCCAAAAACAACGTGTACATTTCCATACGTGAGTATGTTTGTGTTTGTGCGTGTTATCGGCTGTTTGTATGATTATGTATGCATATGTGATTTTGTATATGTATGAGAGTGTGTGTATTTGTGCACATGTGTGTGTATATGATTGAGTGAGAGTGTGTTGTGTGCACGCACGGGCGCGCGCGCGTGTGTGTGTGTGTGTGTATGCGTGTGCGTGTATCTAGCAGCGATGTATCTATCTTCACTTGACACAAATCGAAAACTATGTTACAGCTTCCGAAGTACTTTTGATAAGATGGTAAGATAAAGCGAGGTGCTTGCAGCTAAAATTCTAAAGTCGTAACTCCGAGGCACAAAATCCACAAGATATCGAAAGATTAAAAGACTAGAAAGAGTTCTTTCTTGAAAGAAAAGGGGTTTCATCATTTTACCAGAGATGTCAGATAGGGGAGAATCAAAGAGTTATAGAATTTATCGGAAATATTCCGAAGAACTTGTTCAATATTGAAAGGAATTTAAGAGTTGAAATTCGGAAAAGAAGAAAAATAATTTTCGATTTATTTATTGAACATACGTTTCTCAAGGCTGCTGTTACCTATTTCCAGACACACAGATAGAGCTTGCATACACACATACACACACACACACATACACAAACACATACACAAACACATAGACATATATATATATATATATATATATATATATATATACACACACACACATATATTTGAAGAAAAGCAACAAAAATTCAATAGGTTATAGCAGTACGTACGTTTCGTACACACTTCATTTATTCATGTAGTGTCTTACTAACTTATCTTGCTTACCTCAGTTCGTCCGTCGTTGTCAACGATGACTAAACACATAACATGGAAGAAGACGAGGCTCGCTATGTCTGACTATGTTCGAGGCGTACTCGGGCGTGTCTGGCGCAGGTTGGATATTGGTGGTCTGCTTTGAGTGAAAGCAAGGAGCTGGCTTCAAGCTCGCACACTTCACTTTCTGCCTGGACCCCAGCATTCATGCTCACAAGCGGAGGCACTTCCGCCTGCGCAGCCCCACCAGGTAGGTCGACCCTTTCCTCGCTTCCTCCAGAAACACAACACAAACCAAAATATTTGCTGAAATTTGGTATCGAGAAGGTGCAGGAAGACTAAAGGACCTGATTACTTTACATCCGGTGCCAAACAAACAGCAATGAATTCATCAGAAATTATGAAACCAAACTTTGAATAGAATCAAAAACTGAATACAGTCATGTTTACAAAAGTAAAGAAGAAAACTAAACGAAGTGTAATTTTATAGCTAAATCAATTATCGTATTTTAAATTAAATTAATGTTGTTTAAGTTAATTATGAATTAATAGCAATGCTTTAATTTCTCAAATTAAGCTATCAGTTTTCATCTGCAGTGCCGAACACTTACTGTAAAAGAGTCATTTACATATTTTATGAGGATTCGGTTGGCAAATAAACTAAAGAGAGTTCAAATTCTCTACTAACTCCGAAGATTTTGTGACATAAACAACAATTAACGTTAATTACTTGAAATAATACACGAATTTAACAGGCTATTAATACACAGGTACAAAGTAATTATTATTATACATATTTAACAGGAAGATTAACTGGGTAAAACAAAGGATTTTGTAGGAGTAAACAGTCGTTAGGGTTCATTATCCGTTTCATTGTTAATTGTTGATATTAGAAAACGTCCGTTCCGAATTATTATGACAAAATAGAAACTAGTGCAGGAATGGGCAAGCTTTTTCAAAAAGCAAGTACCTACGGCTTATCATAAGGTGTGTAACATTGCTAAAACGATTCGAGTTTATTTTCGGTTAGGTGTGCCATTCAGAAAGTCTAGAGTCAAGAAAACAAAATTTAACACATTGTAGCCTGGTTCTGTAAGTAAATATTGCACTCAACCAGGAATATAGTTGAACATTTTGTGTGATGGTGCAGAGATGAATGATAAATATAGAGCGAAAAAGAGTGAGTAAGTAATAAATACCAGAGTCCTATACTATGGTATACTTGTGAGTTACTAATAATCCAGGCATGAGTGATTGCATAAAATTTTACGGACCAGTCTAGTTGTTGAAGACATCTGCTATTGAACTTTATCTAAATTCACATATGATTTTCATATCTCTTCTGTCAGTTTGTCTAGCACCGTTAAACTTGATGCTAAATTAATAAATTCAAATGATTTTGCTAATAGTAACGATTAGATGAAAATGTGAACCATTTTCCAACAATTTGTGTGAAGTCCAATCAAATGCTGATGTGCAGTTCAACATGAATATTTCGATGTGTTTGTCAATATTATTGAGTATATATTGTTGCAAATGTGCAAGTCATTAGTTGTGTATCACTATAGAAATGGTGCAATTCGAAATTATGCTTCAAAAGGCATCATAAGCATTTATTTTACTCAAATATTCAGCTACCTAGTATCGAGGTACTAAATGATATATATACATATATATACACGACGAGCTTCTTTCAGCTTCCGTTTACCAAATCCACTCACAAGACTTTTGGTCGAACGGAGGCTATAGTAGAAGACACTTGCCCAAGGTGCCACGTAGTGGGACTGAAGCCGGAAACATGTGGTTGGGAAGCAAGCTTAAATATATAAGTATGTAGGTGTACAAACACACACATATACATCGTATGTACATGTGTGTGTGTGTATGTTTGTGTGTGTGTGTGTGTGTGTGTATGTTTCATTTAACTTGGTAAGCATACACATACATAACGTTACTATAAGCGTCGAAATTAGTTGACAACAAACAACACAACCGATTTATTGAGAAATCTTTTTATAGATAGTTTATTAATGAATCTAATTATAGCGGCATTACTCATAACACAGCACATATACTAAAATAAATACACAACATTGACACTTGCTTAAAAGAAAAGAGAAAACAGAAATAAATACGGGACCTCATGATTTATAATTATATGAATAACATTTTGTATTGCAGTGTTAAGATATAGATTAAACTGGCGATAATGTCTATGCATTATTTGCCATTAAAAGAAGCAGTCACACACATAATAGCCTTGACATCTTGAAGTGAGACTGTGACAGTCTACATTCGTTGATGATAGAGTTTATTTAGAAAGTGAACAAAGGTGGGGAGCTAGCAGAAACGTTAGCACGCCCGGCGGTATGCTTAGCGCTATTTCGTCTGTCTCTATGTTCTGAGTTCTCTGGGGTGCAGAGAACAACGGTTACTCTGCAGGTTACCTCACACAACTGCGCTTAGCAAGCTTCAACACGAGCAATGTCGACTGGTATATTGTCAGGTGACTTTTCTGCTCGGTTAATCATATCCTCTACAAGTGTACGTTCACGCTTCAGAGATTTTGTTACAGCCTTTCCGGATTCCTCGCATTTTCATCTCACATTCAAATTATATATATATATAT
>NC_068994.1:55573929-55577451 GCF_001194135.2 Octopus bimaculoides | reverse complement strand
ATATATATATATATATACAAACACATATATGGTATGTATATATAGATATATCATTAGATATGATAATACAAATTCTCAGTGTTGTAAGTAGTGTTGCACGAAACTATAAGGTGTTCATTTATGTAACATCACCATTAATAAAAGAAAACATAATATATATACGTAGCTGCTGTTCAATGATTGAAAGCCGTAAACAAGAAGATAAGCTAAAGTTGACATTCTTTGCTAAAATCCTAACAGATAAAATACAACTAAACACACACAAACACACACAAACATAGACACACAAATGCATATATGTATATATATATATATATATATACATATGGATATGTATGTTGAAGCATATACATATTATATATATGTATACATATACATATACATAAATGTGTGTGTGTGTGTGTGTGTGTAAACAAGTAGATATCGATCTTGTTTGCCACACGTTGTTTGTTTGAAGTCACGACGTCGAGGTTTGCCGTCCTGCAGACATTTTGAAGTTATGGCCAGAAGCTACAAATAATGTTTCAGTCCAACTGCTAGCTGTTATCAATGGGTTGATTGCATCTGATATGGAAATAACCAAACGAATAATATCTCAAATTACATAAGAATAGCCATGAAATGCCAATATTCATACCAATTCAAATAAACCGAAATCAATTTCCCATATATATACATATATATATACATACACACACACACACACGCACACACACACACATATATATATATATATATATATATATATATATATATATATATATATATATATATATATATTGAGAGAGAGACAGAGAAAGAGAGAAATAAGGATTCATAACTAAGTTGGTAGATATGTCGGCAGATAGACAGGTATATAGATCGATCGAGAATCAGACATTCACACAAACACACACACCTGTATATGAATGTAAGATATCTATACATACACACACACACATACATCCATAGTCTGAATACGGTTTGTTAAGCTAAAAATGTTAAATACTTCGGTGAAGAAATATAAAAGAAAAAAAAATATATCCTTCCTCGTGTTTTTAGATTGTTCCATAATCTGTTCTTCTCCCTGCACGGTTCGAAACAAATCTTTCTGTGGATAAAATGCTAATCAATCCATTGTCTATAATCTGTATTCGATCGTTCTGATTGTATGATATCTTGCAGGCAATTGTTATTAAACTCTAAACTAAGCTGTTACCTATATTTTGGGGAGGGTGTATATTTTTTAACGCAGATGTTGAACGATCTTATTGTTCGATCAATGTTTTCATTGCGTCAGCTACTGATTCGATATTTCTCTGGCGACGCGAGGAATATATATGTAAGTCTGCAGTATTAATAGTACATACGATGATTTTGTTATTTCTAGATAAATCATTATTGTGAATATTTGCATCTCCCATCTATCAGTCCGTCCTTATATGCATAATTTATATATATATATACGTATATATATATATTTATATGTGTATGTATGTGTGTGTGTGTGTGTGTGTGTGTCTGTGTGTGTGTGTGTGTGTGTGTGTGTGTGTGTGTGTGTGTGTGTGTGTGTGTGTGTGTGTGTGTGTGTGTGTGTGTGTGTGTGTGTGTGTGTGTGTGTGTGTGTGTGTGTGTGTGTATGTGTGTAATTCAACTATGAAAACAAATAAAGACATCGTTAATGATCAGTTACAATTGTTTCTGTACTTCTGCTTTCAACATCAGTTCATGCAAAAGTGGCTAGTGAAAATTCACGTAATATTTTTTCAATTTTTAGTGTTAACAGGCCATTGCAAATAGTTTATCTTTCTACCTTCACGAGACCTTAGATAGCTAGCTAGCTAGCTAGCTAGATAGATAGATAGATAGATAGATAGATAGATAGATAGATAGATAGATAGATAGATAGATAGATAGATAGATAGATAGATAGATAGATAGATAGATAGATAGATAGATGCATACATACTTTATTTTCAAGTGCAGAAATATGGATAATAAAAACGTAGGCTGGTCGCTATTGTTGCTGCTGACATTTTTTTGATGTTGAATAGTCCAAATCAAACAAACTTGTATTGAAACGTGTTGCAATCACAGCCATACCGATATTTTGTTCATCGGCATCCCTATTGTGTAATATATCTTGCATATATATATATATATATATATATATATATATATATATATATATATATATATATATATATATATATATATATGGAGTTATGATGCAATATGAGAGAAATGGGGCAGCTCTTTCTAATCGGCCGAGCGAAAATATACAAACTTGCTTGTTCCATTCTGAAACCAATTCATATCCATTGATTTCATCATAATTGTCGATGGTGATATATCAGAACTAATTTTCACTCACTCTTTAGAGTTCCATTGCTTCAGAGAACTGTTTGCATGAAGAGCGACGTGAGTTATGAGATACTTAGAGAAAGTGTAATAGATTATGTGACGAAGACTTCAGGTTACATACATAGATGGATTTACATTACCATCATTAGAAAAATAAGTTCCTACCGGTAATAAAGTTCAAGTTTTATGTTAAACATTAATGAAAATATACTGCATATAGCTTATATTTAAGTTCGGGATCTAATGCACTGGAAATGGAAGCTGATACGATAGTACGTCATAAGATTGAATCCGGTTCGTCAGTCTCTTTGTTGCTCTTTTTTAATTTCTCTTTGAAAAACCAACTCACCTATCTCTTCCTGTTTCTCTCTCGTTCTCTCGACGTAATGGACGTCCTTTCTCGCTTTGTGTTTCTAAGCCGTGATTTCTGAATAGGCTGTTTTCTGCAATACAAACAACGAAAGCAAAAGCTGTGTCGTGGCCTGGCAGATGTAATTGAAATAACATCATTGAAAGGTCACCGAGCAACGTCTTCTCATTTGCATGACAGGTCAAACAATCGTGTGAGAGTAATCATTCTCAGAGGAAATGGGCAGGAAGTTATGGATGTGCGGCAACAATATCTTCCATCCACACAAAACAAACACAAATATACGAACACACACACACCCTGATATTCCATCTCCCCATGTACACATGTGCAGACACACACACAACACATACATACGCAGAAACACATTACACTCATATACACACAGGCACACGCACACTGGCACACAAACACACACAGGGCGAACAGTGCATTTGAGTGTACGCATATATATATATATATACATGCATGCATACATTCAAATACAATGTTCACCCATATACACATATGCACACATATACGCAGACACCGTACGCGTGCACTCTCCTACATATCCACACGTTGATAAGATCTTCTCAAGTAGACATAGAAGAACATATACATAGACATACCTAAACACACACTCTTATAAACTCATTCATAGACACATACAATTAGAGCTCATATCTGCAAATGCAATTTAATACACACACACACACACATATATATATATATATATACATATGTGGTTGGTAAGCAAGCAACTTACCACACAGCCACTCCTGCTCCAATATATATATATATATATATATATATGCCACAGCGTGGTA
>NC_068994.1:55572432-55573253 GCF_001194135.2 Octopus bimaculoides | reverse complement strand
TATATATATATATATATATATATATATATATATATGTGTGCGTATAATTTTATGTGTGTATATATATATATATATCTGTGTGTGTGTGTGTGTGTGTGTGTATGAATGTATGTATGTATGTGTATATGCATACCCATGTACGTGTATATATACAACACCGCAGTCCTCTGCACATACATGTCAGCATTACATAGAGATGTACACAAACATACACACACAGAGTCAGAGTGAGAATGAGGTAGTGAGGGATATGAAAATAGCTGTATTTCAAATTTAAATTTAAATATGGAAGGGAAAATCGATAAATCTTTACGTCCAATCCAGTTCTAAAAATATAGTTTTAATTGATAACAAGAACAATAACCACAATAACAACAATAATAATAATAATCATAATAATAATAATAATAATGATAGTAATAATCGCGTGTTTAGATGTTACTTGTCCGGTCACATTGATGCTTCTCGTCTTCCATAGTTACACATCTCTATTTAAACACGCCATCTTTTCATTCCCATCGTTTTTAATTGCAATAAATTACAAGATATCATTTACTGACTTGGTTTCAAATCAAGCAAGTATTTCTTGTTGTTATTGTTGTTATTACTATTATTATGACTATTATTATTATTATTATTATTATTTTCTTTTATTAGTAGTACTAGTGTTAGTATTATTGCTAAGTCGTTGCTTTCTGTTGTTGATAACAAATAACACTGGGAAGTTAAATTAAGAGTGTTCGTTGGTTTGTCATATATATACTTACATGTATATACGCATACATACATACACACATATGTATATATATATATATATATAT
>NC_068994.1:55568740-55570203 GCF_001194135.2 Octopus bimaculoides | reverse complement strand
AAAATTAGGAATTGTTTAAAATATTTCACGAAATCAAACAAGATAGAGGAGTAAAATATAAGAATAAGAATAATAATAATAATAATAAAAAGAGAAGAAGAAGAAGAAGAAGAAGAAGAAGAAGAAGAAGAAGAAGAAGAAGAAGAAGAAGAAGAAGAAGAAGAAGAAGAAGACAATGACGACGACGACGACGATGATGATGATGATGATGATGACGATGATGATGATGATGATGTCGATGACGGTGATAATGACAAGGGGGCGGAGGATGATCATGAGGATGACGACGATGAGGAAAAGGAAGAGATGGAAATGAACTGAAGAACAGAAACAACAACAACAAAATCAAATTCATCAAAAACAACAACAACAACAGCAGCAACAACAGCAACAACAACAACAAGGACAAGAAATGCAAGACTAACACCACCATCGACAGCAACAGCAAGAACACCATCATTAAGAATTTTACTCTGTCCACAATAACAACGGTTGAAATTACAAAAGGAAATTAACAATAACAGCAAAACCAATAACAACAATGACAATAGGAATGATAACAATAACGAAGTACCTTGTATGTCGGAGGTCCTCCACGATTTTTTACTTATGGGCCCCTCTGATGCCGATTTTTCTTGGGTGGACCCTCAAAGCCATTCGCTGTTTGAAAAAAATCTCACTATATTTTTATTAATAGGAACTGAATTTAAAAAATAGTAAAATACTTTGTTTATTGGAGAAATATATGTTTAACTTTTACTTGCTTCAGTCACTGGACTACGGCCATGCCGGAGCACCGCCATGAGGAGTTTTTAGTCGAATGAATCGATCCCAGTACTTACAATTTTTTTTTATAAAGCCTGGTGCTTATTCTTATCGATCTCTTGTGCTGAAGCGCTGAAGTTACGGGGACGTAAGCACACCAACATCGGTTGTCAAGTGGAGGTGGGGGTGGGGAAGAAACGCACACACATATACGACGGGCTTCTTTCAGTTTCCGTCTACCAAATCCACTCACAAGGCTTTGGCTGGTCCGAAGTTATAGTAGAAGACACTTGCCTAAGGTGCCACGCAGTGGGACTGAACCCGGAACCATGTGGCAGGTCTTGCAGATCGCTCATCCTCTTCTAGGATCGGTCTTTCACTTCTGAAGCGCCTGTGCCACTTGAAGCAATGCGTACAACCTATTGCCTGATCGCCGTTATCTTGCTCAATGTCTCTGAAGCAGGTTTTCCAAGTTTCACGCAAAACTACACGTTGGCTCATTGTTCCTGTCCATGACAGATTTCAGAACATGCGAAGTAAACGCAACGATGTCACTCGGCACACTGTCTCATGAAAGTCAATGCCAGCTCTCATTGTGCACGCAACCGTGTGCCGCTGTTTGTTGGCACGCTACAGAACTAATCCGGAAACCACTTGATACCACCTCGTACAAATATATATATATATATATATATATA
>NC_068994.1:55567731-55568725 GCF_001194135.2 Octopus bimaculoides | reverse complement strand
TGATATAGACAGGTAAATAGATAGATAGATAGATAGATAGATAGATAGATAGATAGATAGATAGATAGATAGATAGATAGATAGACAGATAGATAGGTAGATAGAGAGAGAGATAGAGAGAGAGATAGAGAGAGAGAGGTGATATATGTAATTTTCTTAAAGTGTTTTTTTTAGCGCGTGTGCGTTCCTGTCTGTTTTGCTAGTACTTCTCTGTATGTCTCCACTCTGTCATTCACTCAGTCACTTTGTCTCTCTTTTCCCCTCTCTCTCTCTCTCTCTCTTACTATTTCCCTCTTTAACAGCCTTCTACCATCACTCTCATCTTTACTACTGCACACTATAAACCATTGAATTGATACAACGTTCACGAACGCCAGAGCGGAGGTGTGAAGATCATGTAAGAAAATCAAGAGTTTCCACTTAACATGGAATGAACGTGTGTCAAGATGCGTTAGCATTTACAGGACTTTTGCCAACTAATCTCTCACTATCAACAACACCAAATCATAATATTGATTCTGTGGAAAACTATGGAACGGTTTCGCTACACAAAAAAATACAAACAAATATTTAAAAAAATCCAACACATTCGTCCTCACTTATTAGCATATGTAAATTATATAAACTTCCATGCGTGTATGCATATGTATGCAGCGTGAGATATAGATGTGTGTGTGTATATATATATATATATATGTATCTGTGTTTGTGTGTACATATATATATATATATATATATATACATTATTATGATTGACCGTTGACTGAACACTATTCAATTTTTTTTCTCCGTGTTTTTCTCCTTGTCTCCGTATTCTTTCTGTTGAACAGCGTAGCTCGAAACGTCAAAGACTTTCCGTATTCCCGAGCGTCATACTAATATATACTTTTGTTATTTACACCACCTGTCCTCGTCTGTTGTTATTATTTGTATATTCTCCCATATATATATATATATATATATATATATATCATCATAAATATAAGGGATTAGC
>NC_068994.1:55562156-55567219 GCF_001194135.2 Octopus bimaculoides | reverse complement strand
TATATATATATATATATATATATATATATATATATATATATATGCATGTAAATAATGCTCAACACCGCATTATTTGTGAATTAAGGCTACCATTCATTTCATGTTAAGAAACGTAGAAAAATATCGTAGTCTCTTAACAACCTTTCAAGCCGACCACACGGAGAAAGTGGTTCGCCTCCATTTTGGAAAACACAATCTTCTGTATATATATATGTATATATATATTGAAAGGGTGATGCAGAAAGGCACAAAATGCTACTAAATGTTTAGAGACGAAGCAATTGTTCCACACTCTACTATTATGTTTAACGTGGTCAGTGTTATGTTTTACGTTAGTACGCTGGGCGAAATGCTTAGTGGTATTTCGTCTGTCTTTATGTTCCGAGTTCAAATTCCGCCGAGGTCGTCTTTGCCTTTCATTCTTTCTGGGTTGATAAAGTAGGTACCAGTTGCGAAATGGGGGTCGCTCTAATTGACTGGCCACCTCCCCAAAAGTTTCGGGCCTTGTACCTAGAGTAGAAAAGAATATTTGCGAGTAAGCTCGACGAGGTGATTATGATGGTGGTGTCGTTTCCGTCGTCTTTTCCGTCGTCTTTTCCAAATTTTTATCAAAATAAACAATCGAGGAGCCTATCATGTACTATGTGCTTCCAATTCTGATAGCATCCGTCTTGAAACGAGAGAGAGTGTGAGAGAGAGAGAGAGAGAGAGAGAGAGAGAGAGAGAGAGAGAGAGACATTCAGTCAATTTGCATTTGACCACGAATCAATATATTCCAATCGACTTGTTGCCACGTGAAACGCTATACCATCTTGTTTATCAAATATTTCTTCCAGATAATGTCTGGCAACAAGTCCATTTCGTGTACCAGAATTTCAAGACAGGTATAATTTGTGAGGTTATTTTGAAATAGTTTTTAAGTAAATCATTTTACTCTCGACAACGGAGCAAATTGAATAGCCAGCAATCATTTTCCACCAACTTGTATGATTCTATGATTAATATAAAGGCGTTATAGATTTTTGTCAACGTATGTGTTAAGAATGTTCAATGCCAAATATGTTAATAGGTTAACATAGCTCCACTTCCAAGGAAATACTATTGATATGAGATTGGTTCATTATTATTATTATTATTATTATTATTATTATTATTATTATTATTATTATTATTATGATTGCTTGTGTTGTTTTGTTTCCATTATTCGTTTCATTGTTTTCTGCAACATTGACCGTGTGCCTTTATCGTTTTCACCCATTCCTTACATTTAAACACAGCCATATTGTTTCCCACATTCTCCTCTATATGTATGAGTGTGCGTGCGTGCGTGCGCAGGGACGTGTAAGGTGTGAATGTGTGTGCGTATGTATGTGCGCGCGCGCGTGTGTGTGCATAACACAGTATGCACTTAAAGAAATAGAGAAAGAGATAGAGAGAAAGACATACACAGACACAGAGAGACGCGTACGCACACATACACGCTCTATCAGTCATTCACTAGAACACCTGTCTGTGTTCGGATTGTCTTTGGATAGGATCCATCCGGACTCGCGCCTTCGCCGTGAACAGGAATTATTGTTCTCTCTTCGCTTACTTGCGTCACACGGGCTCAACTCTCCTCCTCTTTTCATCTGACACTTACTTCCTCTCTTCACTCCTACCCACCTTCTCTCTTCGTTGATACCACCCCACCCCACCGTTATCCCAACCCATATCCCTACCCCCACACCACAACACACGGACTCTACCCCACACCACATCCCAATCTGCAGGAGAATACATACATACATACATACACACATATATACATACATACATACACACATGCATACATACATACATACATGCATGCATGCATACATACATACATTCATACATACATACATTCATACATACATACATACATACATACATACATACATATATTCATATGTGTGTGTCTCTGTGTGTGCATATGTGTCTGTAAGTCTTCAAACATATTTTTCGAAGAAAATATAGTTTATGTAGTTTCAGACATATAATATCAAAAGAACTTAATGTAATATATATATGTGTGTGTATATGTATGCATGCATACATACATACATATTCACATAAACTTATTGTCTATAGAGTTACTTATATGCCTATACATACATTGCAGAGTTTTAAAAAAATTCATACTAAACATAGGAAATTTGTAAAATACATAAATATTTAAATAAATATATAAAAATGTCAAGTTGGTACCATTTTCTTTGTAATTCTAACATTCTTCTAAGTTTTTCAACAAAAAAAAAAAAATTCTCCATTCGATATATTTGCCCGCAGAAATATTGAAGAAAATTCTTAAACAATCTCGCTATTTGAAATCATAATTTTATTTCCGTTATTAATGTTTACTTACTGTATTATTCTTAACGAATCAGTTATATTAAAAAAATGTCTTGTGTCGTTATTCTTGTTGATATTATTATTATTGTTATTTTTATTATTATATTATTATTATTATTATTATTATTATTATTATTATTATTATTATTATTATTATAGCTTCATGTTTATCTGTTGTTGGTGATATTTAATATTTCCACCTCGACTATAATATAATTAATAATGCGTGATTCTGAAGAAAGCAATACGGAAAATAATCAATAAAGGAAAGCTAATAATATCAAAGCGTCCAACATTTTTGTGTGTTTGTTTTTGTATTGTAGTTGTTATAATGGGGTTGCTTGTTTACAAACAAAATTATTGCTATTCGAGATATCTTGTATTACGGTATCTTTTGATCTCGTATTGCGCATTGTATCGACATATGTGAACATACACACACATACGAATGGAGAAAAACAATTGTGTACCCATACACCTATAAGTAAATACACAAAGATATGTTCCTTGCACACTAGGCTTCAGGGTACTTTTTTAAGACAGACATCATTAGGGATTCGTGATTTTGTGACTTTCAAAAGAGTTTATATGTGTGACTTGATTACAATACAGTAATATCTTGTTTAGGCAACAACCGCGGATCGAATAAGAAGGCTTCAACTAATTATCGAACACATAGTCAAAAAACTACCCATTATGTTCAAATCAGCGCTCCAGAATAAATTTAGATTCCAACGTAGTTAAAATATTTTTCTGTTCCTGTGAGGTTAACATTTCTCAAGCACACATAAATACCACAATCCCTTTGATGGGAACAATGTTAAAATTAGTTACAAGTGCATGCAAAGGACACAGGATACGTACTTCAAGGTTACGTGACAAACTCCGTATTCTTCAGGATCACGCAAATTGCTGAATAAAGATCCGATATTGTATTTTACACGGACTTGTCTCACACAGAACAAATTTCTTATTATAACCACTCCAGAATCAGCAAGCGTAGCCTCCTTTGTTATATGCGACTTCACTATAGACCGTTCTCATCTCTCAGCCTTCCCTAATAGTATTCGTTCGCATCATTACAGAACCAGTACGAAATATTGCCTCCAAAGCATCCTCTCGACCTCTTCTAGCTTACAACTGCCGCCAATTATAAATCAAGCTGACCGGTCCTGTATTTTAGGCATAAAATTTTCTTCTCATTAGCGTTAGAAATAATCGGCAGCTTTTCTCTATCACTCTCTCGTTTTCTCTTTCTATTCCTCTCATCCTCTTTCTCTCACTCTCACTCTCTCCCTCACTCTCTAAATATAGTATATACATTTATAAAACACATACCTTTTAAACGTATATGTAATATATACATGTAAATACATATATATGCATATACAGAAATAATACACAAACACATATTTATATATATATATATATAAAATAAACATACACACACACACACACACACACATATATATATATATATATATATATATATATATATATATATATATACACACAAATCCATACATTTCTGAATATATATACGCAGGCACGCGCGCATGCACGCACACATTTACGCGCGCGTGCATGCACTAGCTACCAACAGCAAAATTAAACATTTTCTTACTGCATTGTTATGTAGTTATGTACAACAGTTGTGAAATGTATTTAGTGTTTTTCAAAATATTTTAACACTCGTCCATCTGTATTCAATAGAAGTTCTTCCATCGTATGTAAACTACAGCAAAATTGATTCCTTTTTCCATAGTCTGACGTTAACGCTAAAACTATCAGCTTTTCTTTCTAGTTATTTATTTATTTATTTATTTGTTTTCTTGTCTTTCTCTTCTATTTTTCTAACACAAATTTGTTTGCGAGATAAATTAAATTTCCCTCTGAGTCGCGTAACTAATTTAAAAGCGAGATCTAATCTTCGCTCACGCGTTGCTTCCAGAGAGCAGTTTTGTGTTCCTGCTATTCGTCTAATTGTATCACTTAACAAATACATAAGTACGTATATGCCACAGCAGCTATGTATATTCATACAAACATTGACACATAATGTGTCTGCATATGTATTTGTGTACATGCACGCGTATAAGCCAGTGTGTGTGAGTGTGTGTCGCGTGCGCGCGTAGTCCACAAATTTCTACTCCAAGTTGTTTCGTTTATAGAGTCAAATTTTCTGTTTGGCACACTTTCTCTTGCCACTATATTGAGATAATAAATTTATCAGTTCCTGAATTGAATTTTTACTTCTCTGTAGCCAATTATTCACTCTAGTCCGTTGCTAACTTACAGATTATAATCTTTAGAACTGCACGTTTCGAAATAGGAAAAAAAAAATAACGCACACAAAAAAATGGCGCCCATTCAATAACAACTACGTGAGTATTTGTCATTTTAATGTTCATGTGATCATTTTTAGCTCACAACAGATAACCAATCTATTCTTTGAATGGTTATTTACTAAGATTATTGTTTCCATCTATTATAGCAGTGAAAGAGATACGTTCTGCGGAAAATATAAACAAAACAAAACAAAACAAAACCATATCAATACAAGTGTAGTTATTTTGATATGGCATTAAGAAAACATACAGACAAAACGTAGTTCAACACAATTATACAAATACAATACATGCATATATATATATATACATACATACACACACACACACACACACACACAC
>NC_068994.1:55547303-55562146 GCF_001194135.2 Octopus bimaculoides | reverse complement strand
ATATATATATATATATATATGAATATGTGTGTGTGTATGTGTATGTATGTGTGTGTGTTACACTGCTGATAAAGTTCCATGTTTACCATATAGTAGAGAAAGGAAAAAGAAAAAAACAATTACTATTTCAAATTATTATCCACTTCCGTATGGTATTAAGTTTTAAAATTAAATTTGTCAAAGAAAGACAAAATGGCGACCAGTGAATTAAAATTAAGATGCTGGCTTTATAATGCTTTTGTTGCGAGTTACGAAAATAAAATTCATTGCCTTCAAAATTTCCATGCTAGGGTATTAGAATTTAAGTATTTTCGATATTTAAATACTGGCTTAACCTTTGCATAGGGTTAGGGTTAGGGTTAGGGTTAGGGTTAGATATTAATTTAAAGCTAATGAGGTAATTATGTTGGTATTTCAGCGTATCGTCACTTGAAACTAAGAAAATAAAACTGTCATAATACGTTTGCACGGTTAAAAATTGCAGGATACTTTGTCAAGTGATAAGTCGAATTTCCCTAAATTACCTCATTATTAGATCAATATTGACATTAGAGGAGAAGTGGAATGTTTTAGTATCGAGGTACACCGACAGTAAAAGATTCCGAGTAAACCCTCATCTCTCGTGCTGTTACGTACAATGAAACTTTGAAGAAAGCATATCTTTTCCTAGCACGTATCTCGACAAAATCCTGTGCATTACAAACCACAACAGCGGCTTGGAAACTAAAGCAAAAGCGTTATTTAGTAGAGAAAGGCGTTGGCTAGAAATAATTCTGTGGCTCACAAAACTAGAAATAAAAAAATACTATGAGAAATATGATTTTCAAATATTGCACAAAATTACTACAATGGAACACACGAAACATTCACACACAAGATGTGAACATGCTCTTCCATCATCAGTTATCGTCCGAAAATCATTACTATTTCGCGCCTTTAACGATAAGATTGTTCATTTTGATTGCGCCAAAAGCAAAGAACCGCTGAGAATCGGAGAGTGAATGTAAGAGATGGTGATGAAAACAAACAAAAGACACAGGTCTTTGGCATATGTATATAAATATACAGGCATATAAATAAAGGTCTTTCGGCTGTGAGACGGCATGGAGGCAAAACATTTGTAGAAGTAACGCTAATGGAAAATGATATTATATAAGACCTGAAAAGGAAAATAGAGGAATAAAATGATTGAAAGGGAATTGGATGGATGGAAGAAATAGAAAGAAAGGTTAAACGAAAAGTGGAAAAATAAGACGAACCCTGGGTTGAAGTAAATGGGAAGTTTGAGCCTAATCTTTGTTCTTCTTTGATCACATTGCTAGTGGAGAGGCCATGCTTACACTGTAAAGCTAGAAAGAGAAATGGCGCGATCAGGCTCAAACTTCGATCACGTGACAACAATAGTACCAACTATAAGCATGCATTCGCAGAAGGCAGTGAGGCAATAATATATGTTAGTGCCAATAATTTTTGTTCCCCACGTATATAGTCACTTGAAAAACGGAGAAATCATAATTTTGAGTGCGTTGATGTTGAAGTCGATATTAGTACCGAGAGGATCAGAGCTCACGATATCCTTCGGTAGGCAGTGGGTTGTGGGTTGTGGGTCTGCAGAGGAAAACTGCAGAGGAAAACCGAAGCCGTCTCAGAGGTGAGAACTGAGATCTATAAATTGTGGGTCAGTTTTCTCTGAGATGGAACATCAGGCATCTTCATATGTTAGAGATTCGGCTAAAGAAAATAAAACCTTTCCTTTTCGCCACCCATTCTCTCTCTGTTTCTCTCTCACTCCCTCTCTCTCTCTCCCTCTCTCTCTCCCTCTCTCTCTCTCTCTCTCTCTCTCTCTCTCTCTCATACACACACACACACACACACACATTCTTTGTCGTCCCCTTTTTCCCCCTCAGACACTCTCCGCAATGTGGACTATTATATTTCATGTTATGATTTGTAAACCTTGCGAAGGCGCGTGGTTTAGTGGTTAGGGTGTTCGGGTCGCGATCGTAAAGTCGTGAGTTCGATTCCCGACAGCGCATTGTGTCCTTGAGCAAGACACTTTATTTCACGTTGCTCCAGTGAACTCAGCTGGCAAAAAAATGAGTTGTACCTGTAATTCAAAAGGCCAAACTTGTCACATTCTGTATCCCGCCGAATCTCCCTGGGGATACATGTACAGATGTCCCTCGAGTGCTCAACCACTTGCACACGAATTTCTCGTGCAGGTTGTTCTGTTGTTCGGATCAACTGGAACCCTCGTCGTCGTAAGCGACGGAGTGCCAACAACAACAATAGCTTCGCAGACACACAAGGTTGAGTCGTGTAAATAAGAGAAGAAGACAGAGATAACTTCAAATCTGCTCAAACAGCTCTATATATTTCACAGATAATCCATAGATTCCAGATGTCGTAGTTTAGTTGAGTTGATATTAGGTTATAAAAAAACGAGAAGTAAGTGTGTCCACAGTTTTAGTCTACTACACAAAAAAAGGGGGTAAGTACAATCAATTTATACGATATGTTTAAACAGGGACTTGATTACTGGAAATTGAAAGGTGATATTTCCATTCCGGAAGCGACGAGATTTCCGACTTGAAAGTGGAAGATCCCAGTGAATAAAAAATAACGGATACCAGTTGCAAATTTGTAAAGGTTAGCGATATTAGAAACCATTAGTTTTCGTAAGGATATTGCGACAGAGAGTTCTAGATTAGATAAAGTAGTAGACTAGAAAAAAGTTTGCAGGAAGTTATGAGGCTACGAAAGTTGTTAATATGGATAGAGGCGAAAACATGATAGCAAAGGTCAGGGATGATCTTAGTCTTCTAGGAAGATGTCATTGACAAATATTCTTTTCTACTCTAGGCACAAGGCCAGTCGATTAGAGGGGCCAGTCAATTAGATCGACGCCAATACGCAACTGGTACGTAATTTATGGACCCCGAAAGGATGAAAGGCAAAGTCGACCTCAGCGGAATTTGAACTCAGGACGTAAAGAGAGTCGAAATACTGCTAAGCATTTCGCCCGGCGTGCTAACGTTTCTGCCAGCTCACCGCTTTGAAATCATTGAGCGCGAACCACTCCTGGTGACTTCCCTGACTCATTGCCATGTGATTTTCTTAGACTTTTCAGAGTATAAGACAGTTTCAAGTTGTCTTCCATTGTATTTTAAAAGACATCATCTTCATGATTTAGACAAGCTCACCATACCGAGACATTCAGAGTATTAAAAATAGGAATACATACAGTAACTTATTTTATCCAACGGCCTAATGATTCCCTTGTCCAGGATCATTATCTGGTATTTTATTTTAGCGACCATGGAAGGGCGAAAAGCAAAATTAATCTCGTTGTGATTTGAACTAAGTACAGTAAGTTGGCAGATATGTTAGCACGCCAGGTAAAATGCTTAGCAATATTTCATCTGTCTTTACGTTCTGAGTTCAAATTCCGCCGAGGTCGACTTTGCCTTTCATCCTTTCCGCGTTGAAAAATTAAATATCAGTTGGGTACTGGGGTCGATCTAATCGACTGACTCCCTCCCCAAAATGTCGGGCCTTGTGCCTAGAGTAGAAAAGAATAAAATAAGTACCTGTTTACTACTGGGGTTGACGTAATCCCCCAAAAGTGCTGGCCTTATGTCAAAATTTGAAACCAGTCTGTAATTAATTAATAGTTAAGCATTATTATTTTCTCACTGATATCATGTATCTATTGCAAACGTTAATTCAATAAGTTTTTGTAGACATTAGTTACATTATTTACATTTGACGGATATTTGTTCTCATCTTGTTTGTTGTTAACACAATGTTTCGGCTGATATACCCTCCAGCCTTAGGTATGAGAACCCAGGTTCGAAATTTCTCCAAGACACCTGATGAAGGCTGGAAGGTATATCAGCCGAAACGTTGTGTTAACGACAAACAAGATTAGGACAAATATCCATCAAATGTAAATAAAGTAAATAATGTAAATAATTCCTCATCTCTTAAATATAGAACTGTATTAAGTCTTTGTAGAGTACACCCAAACAAGAAAGGGATGTGATTATCTAAGAATTGTTCTTAGAACATCAGTTTAAAGAAATTTCTTTGTCATCGGAATAATTTCATAATATTTTGATGATTCTGTGCAATTTAACGTTGCTGAGCAACAACACTGATGTTAATTTTATAATGAAATCCAATTGTAGTTTATCCTGTTTTTTGAGATTTCAAACGATTTGCGCAAACATTGCACACTGCGAACGGCATTTTGTTAAGCATATTTTTTTCGATTCTTCATTTCAAACATTTAAACTTTTCTATAGTTGTGTCGTTTGTTTTTTTGGTTTTTGTTTTTTTTTCAAGAATACCATACAAGGATTGCTTTTTCTGTAAATATTCAGTTTGGGACTGAACAGGCAGGCAGAAGAAATAATGGATTTTTATGATATTGTTTTTTATGGAAGGACGACAAAACCATAAAACTTTTGCTGATACTGGTGTTGTTGGTGGCAATAATTTTGAGCAAGTTATTTTGTGTCACGTTGCAGTCAACCCCCTGGCAAAAATGAGTTGTACCAGTAATTCAAATAGCCCGCCTTGTCTCATTCAGCGTTACGCCCTGAGTCTGTGGAGCGCTCAGCCACTTGCACGTTAATTTCAGGAGCAGGCTTTTCCGTTGGTCGGATCAACTGGAACCCTCGTCGTCGAAACTGACGGAGTGCAGGTTATGACTATTAATGGAAACACGGTTGCAATTTGGAGCAGGTCAATCGAAAGCTGTAAACGTTCCATCATTGACTCGAGCCGATAAGCACAAATGTATAAATGTAACAGGTAAACATCGATACACACACGAGCACTTCTTCTAAAGGATAAAAAAGATAATATCACAGAAACTCTTTGACCCGATGGACCAATAACATTTCTAACTTAAAAATCATTTGTATTTTCCCCCTAATCAATACCATTAACAACGAGATAAATCGAACATAAAAGACGTTAATAGTAAAAAAACGTCCACTAGTTTCTACTTTTTTGGTAAACTCACACAAATTTACCGATGGACGTATTTCCATATTTTCTCCCAAATCTTTTCAGACGATCTGGTAATTATGATCTATATTTTCCAAAAGAGTCTTTGATTGCTTGTTTTTATTGCCGTTATTGTTGTCGTCGTCGGTGTTGTTGTTGTTCTTGTTGTTATCTCCGTTTTGTGTTGCTTGTTTTTTTTTTGTTTATTATTGTTATTGCTTTTGTTGTTGTTGTTGTTGTCGCTGACGTTGTTTCTGTAGTCCTTTCTGAATGTTTATATTAATTATTAATAACCGTTATTTACAGTTTAAAAGCGTTGGACGCAATGATTTCATCTACTTCAGTAAATAAATAGTCATCAGATATATATTTGTATCTATAAACGGAAAAAGAATATCATAATAATAATAATAATAATAATAATAATAATAATAATAATAATAATAATAATAATAATAATATAACGGGAAAGCAAAAATATTAAAGGAAATGGTTAAATAAAAAGTAAAATATAAGACTATATAGTTAGTTGCTTTTACTGTATATTGGTAAGTTTTATGGCAGAAGTAAATATTTCTAGCGAACATATTACTGAATCACATGATAAAATATTTGGAGACTTTTAAAAGATATTCTTTGATGGTCGACCCCTCCCTTCCCAGAATAGGATTAAAGAAATACATACAAACGTGCACATGTGCACACTTACACACACACACATAGATGTATATACATATATGTATATATATATGTGTGTGTGTGTCTGTGTGTGTGCATGTATGCATGAATATATACATACACATGTGTATATATGTAAATGTATGTTTATATATATATATATATATATACACCTATGTATGTATGTCTACCTGCATGCAGGTATGTATGTATGTACGTATGAATGTATGTATGTGTATGTGCAAGAGTACAAATATGTGCATACTTATATACACAACAACGCCTGTACCTAGTTAATATATATTGACGGATTTACTTTGGTGTAACTTGAAGATTGTGTTATTTGAACTTGTTTCTGTGAAAAGAATTTATTGGAGAGAATTTAAATGTATAAAGCAACATCTATTTGTTCTCTTTACGATACCGTAGTTACAAATGAATGGTGTGTTGTAGTTTTATGTCCATGTAGGATGAAGCAGATGATGTGTCCAGTTATCCTGCTATGCTAATTCGTCCTATGTATTGAGAAGATTTTATAGCGTTAGTTCATACCTCGTCAGATCTTTTGATTATTTGATTCGGTACAAAAGCTTAATATTTATAAGAGGGGGAAATGGAAAAGTATGAACTTTTTGTTAGAGCTTCGTCATAGATATAATAACCCGACTTTTTAGGAGCTATCTGTTGCTCAAACGCAATAACAGACAAAAAAAAATGTGGTTCATGTTACTTTTACGTCTCGGAAAAAGAAGCCATATATTGTTTGAGGATCATAACAGGAAGTTGAAACGATCATCCATTTCCCAATGGCTTTAGTTATATATTCGAAGTGGACTGACTTTCATCACAGTCTGATGCCAGATTTGTTACGATCCTGGTTAATTGTGACGGTCTCGTATTTTTTGTAGGTCCAACCTCGTCAAATATTTTAAAGCATCATGCTAACACCAACAGAAATAAAATCACCAATTTCCAATGAGCGAATGAATGAGAGTGACATTATGCTTTGTTTAGAAATCAATATGTTTTGTTCGAACTTAGTCTGGTACTACATACATCCATCGATATAACACCTGAGACTCGATTATAAAACGATTGAACAGAAACATAGTATAGATGAAATCACTAAAAATGTTTTCATCTGCAAACGTGAGGCTGATTATACGACTAACTATCACGAAAATCGCTAATCTTATACAATTCGACATATTTGAAACTCCAACGATGTTTACGAACCGAGGAAATGATGCACGGTGAGCAACATTTCAATTCACTGTCATTTGAAATCTGAGCTGAAACATATAACGGAAGGCATTTTATAAACCCCACAAGAGTAAGCAAGAGAGAGAAGAGACAGGCAGAAACAAGGAAAATGCCTCTTGTATTTGAATACTATGCAAATATTCTTTTAAAATACTTTTCATTTAATTTTTCCAAAATTTAATTATTTTCCATACTTACAGTTGAAAAAGTCTAAATGACCAAAACCGGTACTGAAATGTTTTTTATAAAATTATTTTATCATTTTCTACCTTGACTTTTTTCCATATATATATATCAACTCGTGTGTTCCTTTTCAACCTTCTACATATATATATATGTATATATATATATATATATTTATATATATATATATATATACATATATATATATTTATATATTATATATATATATAATCCACTTACAAGTCTTTGGTAGGTTGGAGGCTATAGTACACTTGACGATGGTTCCACGCAGTGGGACTAGACCCAGAACTATGTGGTTGGGAAGCAAGCTTCTTACCACAAAGCCGCGCCCAAAAAACGCTTTCTTCTGGAACATCTCTTGATATGGGTCTGCACGATCTGCGGTACAGCTGTACTAAACCACAACAGGAAATTTAGCTAAGCTTCCTTCAAATCATTCCCTATCGACTTCAAAACCGAGAAGTGGAAGGATACATTAAATACATCATTTAATGCTGTGCAATAAACGCTCTGACTTTTAAAAAATATATATATAAATAAAGCAAGATTGTCAACAACTCAAATGCTTTTCATCAGAGGGCTGAAGGATCAGGGCGATTTTGCAGGGTGGCTAAACAACAACAAAATCAACAATAACATCAACAACAGCAGCAGCAGCAGCAACGGAAGAATATCGAAATAAATCGATATATTTCATCTAGTTCTATTTGCATGAATCTATTTACGATATATCGTAAATAAGAACAACAACAACAATAACTATATTAACCATCACTCCAATAACTCCGTGTACTTCTACATCAAACTGGTGCACGTGAATTCCAAAAACGAATGTTCAATTTCCTGTAAATATTTTTCCAATGTGGATATGAAACGAAAAACGAAAATTTCATTAATATAGCTTTCGCTTTTTAGGCTTTTTTTTCCTTCCCCCACCACATTTTTTCTATATTTTCTAAAACTTTCAAATATATATTTAGCATGGACCAAATGTTATCGCTGTGTATATACGCATGTATTTATTTATTTTTTTTTTCTTCTTTTTCAAAGTTATTCATATTCGAAGTTAACATCGACCAATAACTATAGAATTTTGACTATTACACTTTGAATTTTTCGCGTTCTTTTTTACTCTTTTCGTACTTTCCGTCTGTATTTGTTTTATGATGGGGTTTTTTCCGTTTATTTATATTATATTTTCAATATTGACTTTGTTTTATTTATTTACTTATTTAATTATTCATTCATATATTTATTTACTCATTTTCGGTTAACATTTTGACGCTATGCAATTAATTTCCTCGCTATAATTACTCTCCATATACGGTCTAAGTTGAGGCGTTCACCTTCTCACTTCCAAGCTCACACACTCACTCATACACTCTCTTTCTTTCGCTCTCTCACTCTTTCTCTCTTTCTCCTTCTGCATGTCTCTCTAACTAACTATCTATTTATCTGCACTACCATCAATCTACTTCGCTAGAAGACTTATTAACGCAACGAGATCAATTAAACGGAGATAGAAGTATTGGGGCGAGATTAGTACGCTATGTGTTTGCATTGCACACACATACACACATATATTTACGTCTTTATATATGCATATATATTTATGTATGTGTGTATATATATATGATATATATATATACGTATATATACATATATACATACATATATACATATATATATATATACACATATATACATACACACAGAAACAGACACACCCACCCACACACACACACACACACACACACACACACACATATATATATATATATACTTACACTCACACGTATGTATACATATACATGACAACATTTACATTAGATGATGATGATGATGATGATGATGATGACGACGACGACGACGATAACAAGATTGATAATAATAAAGACTAGAAGAAGAAGAAGAAGAAGAAGAAGAAGAAGAAGAAGAAGAAGAAGAAGAAGAAGAAGAAGAAGAAGAAGAAGAAGAAGAAGAAGAAGAAGAAGAAGAAGAAGAAGAAGAAGAAGAAGAAGAAGAAGAAGAAGAAGAAATTAGGCGGCGGAAACGAACACACTCTCGAAATTGAAAGCTTCTCCTTATCTTAGTAGACATACCTACATACATACATACATACATACATACATACATACATACATATATATATATATATATATATATATATATTAATTAGAGGTTAAAATAGCCTCATTAAACGATAATAATATCCAATGAATTGGTGGTTCATTGCCAGTATATTTTGTGAATTGAAACAGCTGTAAGAATATACGTTGGACTTTGCAGTTAGTAAATTATATTATTGGTACATCTCCATTTTCTAAGTTCTCTCTCTCTCTCTCTCTCTCTCTCTCTCTCTCTCTCTCTCTCTCTCTAAATATATATATATATTTAGAGAGAGAGAGAGAGAGAACTTACAAAAAGATGTTTCGAGTATATACATATAGGCACATGTACGTGAGTGTGCGGGTATGCATGTGCATGTATGGACATGCGTGCTTACGCGATTGCTATGAACATTTTTACTCCCTTACCTATACTCTCACCCCTTTACTTAGCGGTCATTCTAATAGTTCTTGTGTCTTAATAACGGTCAATCACACAGTGATTTCCTTTTGTTTAACGGTCATTTTCATAACATTTTTTTGGTGGCCCGATAACTGAAGAGATGCCGGCGTGGTTTTCCGTCCCGACATCCTTATTTATAATTATACATAATATATAGATATGTATATTTATATATGCATATTGTATATATATATATATACATGTACATAAATCTATATAACATACATATACACTTGCATACACACGCACATATATATATATATATATATATATATATATATATATACACACACAACACATAATATGTGCTTGCATATACATACATACGTACATATATACATGTATATATGTATATAATTATTATATGTATGTATGGATGGATGGATGAATGGATGGATGGATGGATGGATAGGTGAATGTAACGAAATGAATTTTATACGACCTTCTATCTGCCTTCCACTTACGATTGAATGTGATAAAAGGAAAAGCGCAACACATTTTCGTCGACACTCTACCGATTATACAAACCACCCACGCCTCTGTCTCTGACTAAAAATCACAGTATTAATAAATATTAGTCTGCATATTATATCAGTCACCACTTTTTGATAGAATACATTACATTAATGTCGAAATGAACAAATTTTTATCTGTCATATCTAGAGATAGAGAATAACAAAAGCTTAATTTCGATGCATTTCCTTTTAAAATTTCATTAATAATTTGTTTTATTTGTGATTGAAAATCAGGATATTAATGTTAATTTATACAAGACCACTAACTGATGATAGATACAGGTTTTTTTTCAAACGATACATTAGTCAATGCAGCTTTTTCCCCTATAAAAATGGCGATGCAAATAAATATGTAATATGTAAAAATAAGATGGATTCTTTATCTTTATGATAGGCTTAACGTATGCATAACTCTGAGAGCTCAGTAGCTGCAGTGGTCTCTGGGATAAAATTTCTTTATAAAGCTACTTTGTTAAAATACAATATACTCCAGTACATCTATTAAGGAGTCATATTCCAGGCCATAAATGTTCTGTTGACGATGTACATACGTTAAGGATGTTATATAGGTAAAGGTCACAGCTTTAAACTCATTTATCAGTGCCAACAGCTGTTGTGCCAACCAGTGGCACAAGAGAAGTTGAGACGACCAGAAACCAACTGCACTTCAGGGGGTTTTTTAATACGAATTTACCATCTCCTAAATAGAAGCGCTAACGAGGACTAGGGATCATTCACTCCTGGTTGTCAATATACTAGTTAACACATAACGGAGACATGAGAACAAAGAGTAGCCAAGAGGCGGTTCCACAATCTTCAGAACCCTGGAATACATACATACATGCATACATTCATATAAACATACAAGGAGGTCCCGAAAAGTAACCTGAAACGTTCTCTGTGGGACACACCCGTTGTAGTTCAGGCTTCTGCTGCTAGAAGCCACTTAATGCGACCTTCAGGCATCAGTTTGCTGACCGGCATCGTTGAGTGATATCGTGCTGCCACCTGGTGCGTCTTCGTTTTGCAGTGCTTCTCCCCTGTTCGTCGATTTTTGCGATGGTTGAAACGAAGGAACTTCCGTGAAATTCTGTTTTCTGCGACCGAAACAGTTGTCATGCTTCAGACAACTTACAAGGACGCTGCCATGAGCGAAAACGCAGGTTTATGCGTAGTTTTCACGCTTTAGAAAGTATTGATTATCGCTTGAAGACTAACCTCGTTCAGGACAACCGTCGACCTCCGCAACGAATGAAAACATCATGAAACTTCATGAACTGGTCTGGAAGGACTGTCACCGAACAATTGACGAACTTGTTGATATGACTGGTGTATCTTGAAGCTCCAGCCAACGAATTTTGAGCGAGGAATTGCGAATGAAAAGAGTTCCAGCAAAATTTGTGCCTCGCTTGCTCACAGAAGATCAAAAGCAGTCATGACTGAATTCGTGCAGTGAACTGAAAGAATGTTGGAAGCTGATCCGGACCTTTTTTCGAAGATTATCACTGGTGACGAAAGAGGTGACGAAAGAAAAAAAAACGACGGTGGCCTAGAAAGGCATCACTTTGCAAGAGTTCCATCACTGCTTCGAATAGTGCCTGGGCCGATGCATTGCTTCAAATGGAGAATACTTTGAAAGCGACAAAGGTGTAAACATGTAAAACTAAGTGAATAAAATCAAACTGCAAAATTCTGGTTTCTTTTGGGTACCCCTCGTACTTTCATACTCACATTTACAGAACTGCATGACGAGCAGACTTGTAGTTAAAAGTATTCTAGTTGTGACTATTCCGTATACTTGTTTTCAAAGTCATCCTTTCCATTGTAAGATGATACGGTGTTCCATGGCGGAGACTTGTTATTCCTATAAATTCAACCAACTCTCGTTGGTTCGTGTATCAACGATTTCGCTTGTATTGTTGTTAACCCTATTTCAACAAACCTATGTTTAAATGCTTCCAGCTATCTCAATTCCATATTTTTTACATTTAATCTACCTCATTATGCTATTCTAATTTTAAAACGACAAGGTATTATTTAAGGATGATGCGGCTGTTCTTTAGAGTTGGTCGATTCCTACAAGTAAGTCAAAATCGTTCCTTCATTGGCTCCTTCATCAGCGTATTGAAATAGAAGGTTAAATTTTAAAATACAGTATTGACTATTTAATCTAAATATTGCATCTCGTCCTGTCTTCTGATGTATTTCTGCCAAATCACCAGCCTATTTTCGACTTCATATTGCTAATAAAATATAATATTAAAAGCCGATTTTTTTCATTTTGATTTCGAGTTGTCAGAATAAAAAATATACACATAACAAATTTAGAAATTGCTAAAGATAGATTAATAGTGTTAGTCACGCTATAGAAAGAATTGTTATTTAAAACAAAAACCAAAAGCAACAATAAAATGGATGGATGTAGAAGAATGATACTAATCAACTAACATTCTTGAAAAGCAAGAAACAAGAAAAAAAACATAAAACAGATAATGTGATTAAGACAAAAAACAACGAATGGCTTTGAAAACACTCACAATTATTGATCATTGAAAATATTATGACGACAGATATATTTGGTTCTGACAATGAAAATAAATATAACAAAATGAAATGATAAAATAAAGTATGCACAAATAATTTGAAGGTAACTCAGAAACAACTGTTTCGTTTGTCAACTACAATGTCTCTGGTTTCGATCTCTACCTTAGCTCTTCTTCAGAAACTCAACTCCGATTTCCCAGCCATCATAATTAAAAAATCTAATTCTAATAAATACTGTTATACTCGGTGATGGTCATATTTTGCCAACTTTTTGCCAATTAAACACACGCACAGTATGTTTGATGTTTACTTCAGCTTAATCATTATTATTTTGTCGAAGCGCTTATGTCATTTATCCTGTGACCTCTTCAGTGACTCTTTATCTCACGTGTTCCTTCTATGTAGTCCATTTTAGTAAACCAAAAACACATAACCAAGTGACCCTAACGTGGGATCTATAATAGCCACTTCTTATAGGCAGACCTCCGACCACCTAATTACGGGCGCTGAGAATTGAGTTAATGGGCAACCTCAGCAATCGAATGACACCACTGAAGCCCCTCAGAGTTGTATGATTAGGACCAGTAACTACGGCTAAGGGAATTCGAAACATTATCCTGCTGAATTTGGTACCCCCAGGCACCCTTTAAACCCACACATGTCCTTGAAGCATTCTGATGCCGATACATCAACCAACACTACCCCAGATGTTTAGACTCTGCTATCGATCTGCTCAGTACGGATTACCCTAATTAAAGTAGCCTATGTTCCGGAACTGATACCATCCACAACTGTTATGGACAACGTCTCCCTGTTTGCAATAATGATAAGGCCGATTTGCTCCTCCCTAAATATGCAAGAAGAAGAAGAAGAAGAAGAAGAATGATAGTAGTAGGATGTATATGTATATACATACATATACCGACCATGTAGGATTTGAGCTTAGCAAAATGGCATTCTAGAATTGGTAATTTATGTGTCCTGGTCGGGAATTAACTCAACATCAGTGAAAAAAAATGACAGGTTAAAACGGATTTTCAAATGCAAAAATGTTCAATGAAAATTACAAATTGCATAGTATGTGTTCAATATCGAGTCACAAGGACACCCACCTGCCATCTATTGTTGGTAGATTCGATTAAGTTACGTAGCAATCTCGATTATTCAATACACCCTCTCTATTTACAATTTCATTATATTTTTTTGCTGCAATTATTTGAGTTGAGTATCTTTTATATTATACATCGAATACATTGATTCAGCAATTTTCATCATTTATATTTGCAGCCCCTACGTTTTCAAGTACATCAGACAATCACTTCACTTTGCATTGTATCCGATAACCAACATATCTGTTATTTACTGTATCCATCAATCGTATTAACGGTACAGATTTTTCAAGTATGTAGAGATTCGTTTTACAAAGTATTCTATCCGGTTGCCAATATGAGTTTCTATTTAGAAAATAATTAAATACATAATGAAGAGAGTGATCAGAACGGGAACTATTGTGTGATGATAATGTAATGAGGAAGGAGGTTATATAAAAGCTTTTGTTGTTAACATAAGGTAAGTATCCAGCTTCCAATCTTCGTTTTAACAATAAAAAATAAAATAACATTAGTGGTGCTCTGATATAAAAACGAAACGATCTCACTCTAGTAAGTGATTTAGAAGTGACTATGTGGAAGATTGTTTGCTTACAGAGAATTCCTTTTGTTTTCTTTTTCTCCCTCGCTTTTCTTTTAGATTCCGTAATATATCGATTGTACGAACCATGTTTCACATTGTACTGACGGCTGAAAAACTTGATACTAACTCACTGATATCAAACATATTCTGTCTAAATGGTCGACCAGTCATCCTCTGTTGTCACATAACAGTTGGGAGTCCTCAGTATTGCTGTATACTCAAGGTGGGGCACTTCAACGGACCCTGTTCTTTTGAAATCATAAAGATTTTACAAACTACCTTTCTATCTTTCCCTTGTTTCTTCCTATAGCTGCCTTTCCTTTCTTATATAGCTACTTTTCTCTTCTTTCTTCCTATATA
>NC_068994.1:55536174-55544339 GCF_001194135.2 Octopus bimaculoides | reverse complement strand
TATATATAAATTGAAAGAGAACTTCATATCAACATCAAAGTTATTATTGATTATTATTTTCATCGTCAGCTTCGCTATCAAACGCCACCACCACCTCCTCCCTCTCTTCTTCACCTCATTCTCATCATCATCATCATCATCATCATCATCATCATCATCAACGTGTCATCTTCATCCTTTCAAAACCTACGTTACCTCAAGCATCCATACAACTACCATCGTTACCACTGTCACCTTATATATTTATGTGTGTATGTATGTATGTGTGTGTGTGTGTGTATGCGCGTGTGTGAGTGTGTATGTATGTATTTATATATACACACATACATATATGCATATATACGCATACAGATATATATGTGCGTTTATATATGGATGTAGATATATACATATTTATGTATATATGTATACATATATATAATTATATATATACACACAGACATAGATACTTATTTATATACACGTACACACACAATTATGTATGTTTATATGTATATATATCCATATATATACACATACATATGTGCATATATATATACATTTTATATATATATCTATATATATATATGTGTGTGTGTGTGTGTGTGTGTGTGTGTGTGTGTGTGTGTGTATACATACACACATACACACACACTCACACACATATGTATACATATATATAATTTCAACAAACATAATTTTCAATAGAAATACCATTATCCTTAGCCATCAATATGTCTCTTTTACAACTATTGTTTTTTTCTTGTTTTTAATAACGTCGAGAGAAGGAGGAAGAAAATACAAAAATATTTTTAAAAAAGTCAATCAAGAAATAGATGCATTTAAAAAAAATATATAAATTATGAAATATAGCAGCAACTTGAACAACAATTATAATAATAATAAAAATAATAATAATAATAATAATAATAATAATAATAATAATAATAATAATAATAATAATAATAATAATAAAAATAATAATAATAATAATAATAATAATAATAATAATAAAAATAATAATAATAATAATAATAATAATAATAATAATAATAATAATAATAATAATAATAATAATAATAATAATAATAATAATAATAATAATAATAATAAAAATAATAATGACAATGATAAGAATGTAGGAGGAGGATGATTATGATGATGATGATAATAATGATTATAATAATAATAATAATGATAATAATAATAATAATTATAATAATAATAATAATAATAATAATAATAATAATAATAATAATTATAATAATAACAATAATAGTAATGACAATGGTAAGAATGGAGGAGGAGGATGATTATGATGATGATGATAATGATTATAATAATAATAATAATGATAATAATAATAATAATAATAATGATAATAATAATAATAATAATAATAATAATAATAATAATAATAATAATAATAATAATAATAATAATAATAATAATAATAATAAAAAGAATAATGCTGCAAACATAAAAGAATTATGATGATGATGCGGATGTAAAAAAAAAAGACGACAAAAGAACATAATGTGAGAAAAATGAAAGCAAAAGTTATGTTCAATTTTTATCGAGATATTATTTATCAGGTTTTGAGTAAACGAGAAACGGGCACGGTTCCAGTTCCAAATCTACCGTTATGAGAAATCAAAATGGAACGTGAAATCAAGCGAGTCGAATTATTTTTGCTGAAATGTCTATGGTGGAAGAACAGGAAATGACGTGTAAATGCTTAGCTTTGTCATATGAATACACACACATTTTATATATTTGTGTGTGGAGGGTTGGTTGGGTTGGCTGAATACATAGATATAGGTATAATTTCATATTATATATATCATACTGATATAACCGTGTATGATATATATGACTGTATATGACCATATATACAAGCATTCCTATCAATGCAATATATATATATATATATATACACACATACATACACATATATATGTATATATATACACATACATTTATGCAAATACATTTCCATAGTTATTCCATAAATATATACAAATATCAATATCTGTGTATATGTATATGGGGGTATGTATAAATACTCATATATATATACTCATATGTATTTACACACACACACACACAGATGTATATATATTTATATTTAAATGTGCATATATATACATATATATATATATATATACCTATGTATATGTATATGCATATATGTATATATATATAAATACACACACAGACATATATATATATATGCATGTGTGTGTATGTGTGTGTTTGTGTGTATGTCTGTGTGTCTGTGTGCGCGTAAGATTTCATTGTAATCTTCATTGAGAATTTCATGCCACAAAATAGTATACATTTATCTAAAAATTCTGCAGTATAACACTAACAGCATTAAAAACACTCCTATGAAACTAAAAGCTTGTGTCCTCTCTCCCAGCAGAAAAGGCTGGTTTTTTCACACATTATGTCACGCTAATTCTGATCCCGGATTTCCCCAGCTATGTACATGATAAATACGAGAAATTGATACATCAGATGATCGAACAACTTACATCATCAGCGAAACTGACGAAGGTCCATTTCCATTGTTTTTAACTTTACATAGACAACGTAAACAGTTTTAACAATAATCCAAAATATTGCGTTTCACTTTTTAATCTTCCGAATAATGTTTTATCTTCGTTTGTTATCAGTAAAATTTCTAAACAAAAAAAAAAAAATACGTAATATTTTTGTTTTATCTCGTTACTGAATAATGTTTAACCTATTAGTGTAATGGAATTGGTAACAGATAAAATAATTTTTCTTAAAAGTGAAATATTATTCACTTCGTTTGATCATTTTCTCAATATTCTGGCGCTTTTAAACTTCAATAACGAACGTTGGGGATATTAAACGAAATATTTTTAAGTTTCGATATCTTTTTTTTAAAATTCTATATATACCGCACCTAAACTAGGCGTAAATGTAAACAGTTAGACTTCAATACTCACCAGTAACTTTAATTTGATAGAATTGTGTTTTCCTTAACAGTTTCACATCTTTCTGTTTCCAATTCCAGACGATATTCTATTTTTTTTTTTACAGCAGGAGTGGGTGTGTGGTAAGTAGCTTGCTTACCAACCACATGGTTCCGGGTTCAGTCCCATTGCGTGATCCTTGGGCAAGTGTATTGTGAGTGGATATGGAAGACGGAAACAGAAAGAAGCCCGTCGTATATATATATATATATATATATACATATATGTATATATGCATAGATAGATAGATAGATAGATAGATAGATAGATAGATAGATAGATAGATAGATGTTATATTATTATGTTAATCCAACAGCAAAAGAAATAGTCACGTGCGATCTTGCCGGAAGTGTTAAGAATGAATAAACAGACACACGCACACGCACACACACACATATATATATACATGCACATACCCATATTTATATATATATATAATTGTGCATGTATGTATGTATGTGTATGTATGTCATTGTTCAGTTTAATTTCAAGATTTCTTGCCAGTAGAGAAAGAGCCAGTTTCTAACCCAGATCCAAAGTTCCTTCATTGGAATTTCAATATCAACAACAGGGTAGTTTTGTAAGTATGTATGTAAGTATGTATGTATGAATGTACGTATGCATGCATGCATTCATGCATGTATGTATGTACGTACGTACGTACGTATGTATGTATGTATGTATGTATGCATGAATGTATATATGCATGCACATGTATGTATGTATGTATGTATGTATGTATGTATGTATGTATGTATGTACAGAGGTCGATAATCATGATTATCATAAAAGAAATTACTTCACATGCACATTTTTTCCAATATTGTAGGTCAGTCGACATTTTCTCGTCAATTTTCTTCTTTTCCTTTTTTGGGCATTCCTATATCTGCACTTTTCAGTTCCTGAGAATTCTTACATTTATATTCAAATTTTGATATTTTGAATCTTTCGTGCTTCACTATATTTATGAATGATATCTTTTATTCTCTCCTATTCTTACCCTGTAACGCTTCATCTTCCCTCGTACTTATAAATGTAATCGTTTTTTCTTTAGTATCCTTATATCCATCATCATTCATTATTCAATAATTTTACATTAATAACTTTTATTTCTTCAATATTCTTATATTGAAGCTCTGTAATTCTTCAGCCTTCTTCTGATTGGAACCTTTCAGACTCCACTTCTCTTAAATTGCTAATTCCTTTATCCTTCAATAATTTTATATTTGTAATATTTCATTCTCCAATATCCTTACATTACTAATCGTATATTTTTCATTATTCGTAAACTTTCAATAAGAACATTCTTCACTACTCGTAACTATATCTCCTTGAATATTCTCATAACGTAATCTTTCACCCTGCAGCTTTTGTAACCTTGCAGATTCTACACAGATAGAATCAAATGAATAAATTAAGAAACAATTCTGCTCGATTTCTTAACTGTAGTTGGTAAGGGTAGGCAAAATGACTAGTTTCTTATTTCTTGTTATCTTTTGTTCTTTGGGTTTTTTTTACCTGTTTCAAACCCGTTATCAGTGCAAGTATTACATAATCATTTCGTACTGTTGCATCATCTTTAGGAATAAAAATTGGTCAGCATTGTTGTTGTTGTTGAAGTTGAGAGAGTCCGAACCATAATCAGTTGACCGGTCCTCTCTTTTTCAAGAGATATTTCCTCAATTTTGACTCGATTGTAATTGAGGTTTCTTATTAAATATCTGGATTCCAAGTCAATTTTTCGCACACTAATGACTAAGATGATACTTTTTAGATTTTCAAAAATTGTGTCTAAACTGGAGTATATACTAGTTTCAATAATTTCTTCTCTTGATAAATTAAGTACCAGTTGCGTACGGGGGTCGATCTAATTGACTGGCCCCTTCCCCAAAAATGTTCGTCCTTGTGCCTAGACTAGAAAAGAATAATTTCTTCTCTGTAACTGCATGGCACATAAATATATCGTAAAGAGTGCCACTTCAAGGGATCGTGAAGAAGCTATAGAGAATATTTAGTCGAGTTCGTTAATTTCATATCATGTGTCATTTTCCCATGATCCTCTTTCATTTGCCCTTGATATTTTAATATATTCTAGTACTTTTCGTATGTCTTTACGTTGTGAGTAGTCGACTTTGCCTTTCATCCTTTCGAGGTCGATAAATTAAGTAACATTTGTGTACTTAGGTCGATCTAATCGACTGGCCCCTTCCCCCAAAATTTCGAGCCTAGTGCCTAGAGTAGAAAAGAGTATGTTGCAGTACTTCTGATCTTCCTGGTGTCTAAGGGGGCAGATATTCATGCATATGAGTCTTTTCTTAAAAGAAATTCTGGAGATTTAAAGACGCAAATCCCTTTTATCATTTTGCTCCACCTAAATGTGTCTTGAATGCTCAAAGAGAACGGAGATAATCTTACGAGATAGTGTTCTGAATATGTTATAGTATTCTAAATATGTTAACGCAAGTAGGGAAAGTCATTTGTTTGGCCTATATACATTTTGTAAGGTAGAGAACATTTGTGAGAGAAACATTTATTTTTCTCAAGTTCAAAAATGATGTAATTACTACTCATTGTTTCCCAACCCCTTCAAGGAAAATAATACCACTAGTCAGTCGAGAGAACAAAACTCAGATAATGAAAATACTTCTAAAAATACGCATAGATGAGAATAAGTAAAAGTTAGACTTCTCCCTAAGACAAAAAGCATAATTTTAAACGTTCAAGTGTGCAGACAACTCTCAATTGGCTACACATGGACTAGTCCAATCTCACTAAACGTGGACTAGTTCAAGTTGACGAGGGGTGAGAAAGGCATCACATCTATTTGTCTTCCGAGTTACAAACTCTTCAACAAGATTGCTGGGTTCTGAACGACAGTATTCTTTCATTCGTAAGATTTCTTTCTTCAGTATTCTTATATTGTGTAATCCTTCATTCCTGAATATTTTATATGTTGAAATTTTTCTTTCTCGTATATTCACACACACAGGTAACCTTTTATAATTCGTTCTTCGTATACTGTGCTCTTTCAAACTTCCCCATACTTGCATCTGTAATCTTTCATTTTCAACATACCACAGGATCTTAAGAATGCAATATCGTGATTTAATATTTTCGATTATCTAAGATTATCCATGCATGTAATAGACAAAATTCTCTATTGGGTGTTTTTCTGCTTTTAAAATCTAAAAACAACAAACAGTGGGGGTGGGGTTTACGAAAATAAAGGACAACCGAAAACATTGTAAAATGAAAGAAATGCACAAGTTAATGTATGTTGTTCTAAAGGATACGAAATGGTTAAGTTGCGGACCGGTTTCGATATTATTAGAGATCCTAGTAAAAATACATTTTATTCAGATAGTAAGCCATTGAAATGATATACGGTTGTCCTTCGGTTTACGGTTGAAACGATACACGGTTGTCCTTCGGTGTGTTGGTGCCGAATGTCACCATGCAAATTGAAATCACACGAAGCCACCTTTTCTAGTACTGATTTCAAATTTTGGCAGAAGTCCAGCAATTTCCGAGGAGGGAAAAGTCGATTACATCAACAACAAATTTCAAATATTACTTATTTTATCGACCCTCAAAAGGATAAAAGGCAAAGTCAACCTCGGCAGAAATTGAACGCAGAACGTAGCAACGGGCAAAATGCCGCTAAACATTTCGGCTGACGCAGTAACTATTCCTCCAGCTCACCACCTTCCGCTTTTAAATTTTTAAAAAATATTATTAAAAACAAAATAAAATTAAGCCACAGCAATTGGGACAATAAATACGATTATCTTCTTTGACTGTATATATATATATATATATATATATATATATATACATACATATATATATGTGTGTGTGTGTATATGTATATATACATATATATATATATACATATATATATATATATATATATATATGAGAGGTAATGGTATCCAGATGACCCAAGATGGCAGGTAGTTTAACTACAGGACCGTAGTTAAACTCTCGGTTCGATAATGATACGAGAGGTGTGTCTAACGCGGGTTTTGTATTAGCATGTATATGAATAAATAAAATGAGACTAACTTTCCCTTTATAAATCTGAAAATTCCATATATATTTATGTACACACACACATGTATATATAATCGTTTCTACTCTAGGCACAAGGTCCGAAATTTTGGGAGAGGGAGGCCAGTCGATTAGATCGACCCCCAGTACGCACTTGTACTTAATTTATCGACCCTGAAAGGATGAAAGGCAAAATCGACCTCGGTGGAATTTGAACTCAGAATGTAAAGACGGGCGAAATACCGCTAAGCATTTCGCCCGGCGTGCTAACGTTTCTGCCAGCTCGCCGCCTTACACACGTATATATAATGAACAACGTGCTCGGCATCTTGGGTGAATGTCTTCTACTATGGGGTGACACCAACGAATGCATTGTGAGTGACATTGGTAGACGAACCTGCTGCGAATTTGCCTTTGGATGTTAAAACCTGTCACAAACGTATTTTAGCAAACCTAATATTCGCTTATTCCTTATCGCTGCTTCGCTCTGAAACTGCTATTTCTAACTCGACCCGGCGGTCCAAGAGTGGAATTAAGAGAGCGTAGTGATGTTAGTTATGAATATAGAATTTCTCAAAGACAAAATTCTACGGGAGAATATTCATCTCGTAACATAAATTTAAGGTAGAGGCATATTTTACGTAATGTAGTGAGCGGAATAATTTTCATCCTACAATATTCTTATATTCGAAGATTTTATTTTCGAATATTCTTGTATTTTATGTTGTTTCATACTTCAATATTCTTATATTTATATAATCTTTTATTCTTTAGTGTTATAATTATACACTTTTATATTCCGCCAATTCTGATATTGGAACACTTCAATATTTATTCTCAATATGGTAATTATTCATTTCTTACAATTCTTATGTTCGTAATCTTTTAGTCATCAATATATTTTAATATTTTTAACCTTTCAATCTCCAATTTTCCAATATTCCTATATTCGTAATCTCGCATCCTTCAGCATTCTTATATTCGCAATTTTTCAATCTTCAATATTCTTATATTTCTAATCATGCTTATTCGAAAATCTTTTAATTTACAAATATTTCCTTTTTCAATATTCCTATATTTTGCAATGTTTTGTGTGTGTGTGTGTGTGTGTGTGTGTGTGTGTGTGTGTGT
>NC_068994.1:55535030-55535787 GCF_001194135.2 Octopus bimaculoides | reverse complement strand
TATATATATATATATATATATATATATATATATATATGCAGAGATATATGCATATGTATTTACATAAGCGTATACATAAATGCATGCGTATATACATATGTGCATACATATATGTTCGTGGAGGGTTTGTGTGTGTGTGAATGCGTGTGTATGAATGTATGTGCGTGCGTGTTTGTGATTTAAGAGAAAATATTGATGTTTCACAATTGTGAAAATTTGGCAAAACAAATACATAATAAATAAATTTTCTCATCGAAGAATTTATCGCTTAAATTTTTGCCATAACTGTAACTGACTTGTTATTCACGAAACAAAACAAACAAAAAACCTATATTTCTCAAGGCCTTCAAAATATCTAACAGTAACAGTCGAACTATAATTCCTGATGAAATGTATAAAGTACCGAAACTTACCACAAATTGTTAACTCTACTCCTGAAGATGGTATACACTCCATCTTACTTTAATTATGAAAAATATTTAAATTTTAATATCGAGATTGTCTCCCTTGTTGTTTTACTTTTATTCTTTTTTGTGTTTCAGTCATTGGACTGCGGCCATGCTGGAGCATCGCCTTTAGTCGAGCAAATCGACCCCAAGACTTTCTTTTTTGTAAGCCTAGTACTTATTCTATCGGTCTCTTTTGCCGAACCGCTATGTTACGGGGACGTAAACACAGCAGCATCGGTTGTCAAGCGATGTTGGGAGGAAAAACACAGACACACAAACATATATACATATACACAGATGCATATATA
>NC_068994.1:55532855-55535016 GCF_001194135.2 Octopus bimaculoides | reverse complement strand
TATATATATATATATATATATATATATATGCATATATACGACGGGCTTCTTTCAGTTTCCGTCTACCAAATCCACTCACATGGCTTTGGTCGACCCGAGGCTATAGTAGGAGACACATGCCCAAGGTGCCACGCAGTGGGACTGTACCCGGAACCATGTGGTTGGTAAGTAATCTACTTACCACACAGCCTCTCCTGCGCCTGCAATAATTTGCTACGTGCGCAAAGAACTCCAAGAATCATAACAATAACGTACCGTTTCGGACGCGAATATCAGTGACTGACTTGTAGGGACACCGTATCTTCTTATGCAAGCATGAAATACTACCAAGTATATCAAACGATTAATGGGTTGGATGGGTGCTGATAAACGAGCTGAAATATGGCATTACTGAGACTGTTAGAAATAGCAACCAAACGAACCTCCCTCAAACTTCGGTGTAATATTGTGAAAAGCACAGTGACACATTTAAGATGCAAGCATTAGAAACAGTTTAATCTTGCGACAGAACTACGGGGTGGTCATAGCTTGGACTTCGCTGATCTTTGGTCTGTTCAGGGATTTCCAATCTGGAGGCTAAATAACAACAACAACAGCAATAACAGTAACAGCAACAACAACCTGAATAATCATGATCTCGAAGAGGAATGTACGTATCTTCACTTGCGTATCCTTTTAAGAACCCTTAACAACGAATGAAGTTTCGTCTCATCCTACAAACCCCGCAACATTAAACAGTTAAAAGCCATCGAAATCTACTTATGTTAGGGCTGCCTGCTTGTCAATCTCTTATGAACTCTCATAACATCATCTTCTTCATCATACTTATATAAATGTGCGTGTATGTGTGTGGGGGGGGCATCAGAAGATGAGAAAAGAAGCAGAAACTAAGACAACTACAAACGACTCCGCCCCCATTTGAGTCCTACTTATATCTGTTGAAAGTTTTCTGCTCACAATTTCTAGACGAGTGGTTCTCTAACTGTACGTCACAAATTTTTAAAATATATAATTTAGGCTTTAAAACTTACAAACATATCCTCGAACGGTTTGGAAAAAAAAAACAGAAACGTTATATGTAATTTTGGAATTCCTGAAGTAGAATTAATATAAGAACATAAGCAATAGTCTTTTATATGCTTTTTCTGAATTTTTAAATGCTCAGGTGAAAAAAATTATAGGCTTAGGTAGATCTGCGTAGGAAAGAAGTTTTACTACACAGAGATGTGGTGTCAGCGTCAGTGGGTTACGGCACTTTTTAAGCAAGTGTCTCCTAGTCCCCAACCGAAAAATGACTTTTCAGAGAATTTGGTGGATGGAAATTTTGTGGAAAACTGTTGTCTACAGACAGAAAGACAAACACGCACACATACACACACACATAGATACACACACATACATACACACATAGATACACACACATACATACACAGGTACATAGACAAATACATACACACACATATATGCATACGCACACATACACACATATACACAGGCATGGCAGAAGTAAATAGACACTCTTACACTCGTTAAAATTAATTTAAATCTAAAAATTATACATTGAAAGTATTTATTAATTGTTATAATGTGATTATTTAATATTTAGTGGACATGCCAGGACCCTATTTGGCATGCTACTGATCAGATGACGAATATTCTCTTAAGGGATTTCATGCCATGTTTCATGCAGTAATCTCAAAAATCTGGGTTTCAGGATACTTTCGTGTTCTTTTTACGAATAGTCCTGTCCATTATGCAATATGGTCCATATCTAGCGACTGGCTTGGCTATGGAACCTTTCTAATGCTATTTTCTTCCAACCAATCTTGGGTCTTTTTAGCTGTGTGACAAGGAGCCCCATCTTCCATAATAAGAAGTAAACAAGATTACCTGTCTCGTTCCTTGCTCACTACCTGTATGTATATATACATACATACATACATACGTCATTTCCCCTCTGCCCCCAAAAAAGTCGTTATATATCTCTCATCACAAACGCTTATCTCTCCTCATTCAGAAAACTTTGTAAGTTCTCTTCCTTCATTATATTTTCTGCTTATTTGCACTGATTATAGATATACATAACAATATGTACGAATGTTATATTTCAGTTAACTATAAATATATATATATATATATATGATTATGTATGTGTATATAA
>NC_068994.1:55531873-55532626 GCF_001194135.2 Octopus bimaculoides | reverse complement strand
ATATATATATAATTCAAATTTACAAAAAAAAAAGATGACGGGTGTACGAACAAGCAGGTGTATTAGTTTAACGCTCGGGTAAAATGGAAAAGTCTTTTACGTTTCGAGCCTACGGTCTTCAACAGAAAGGAATGGGGTGGGGAGGAGAATGGAAAGAGAACGGGAAAAGCAAGGAGACAAACTGCAAATATATATAAATTCAATCTATTTATACTGTTGATACTGTCTTTCATCTTTATATATACTGCATATATGAATATATATATATATATATATATATATATATATACACATTCATACATACAGAGTGAGAGAGAGGGAGAGATTGTACATATGTTTACATGCAAAAGCGTACATTCGTGTGTGCATGATCGTATTTACGATAATATGATGGATATATGTATATACGTGTTTATGCATGCGTGCGTGTGTAATTACACGTGCTTGTATTCATGTATACATCAATATATATATATATATGTTGTATATCCATATATACATAGATACATACATTCACACACACACACACACACATTTATGTATAAATATATAATGCATGTACGCATAAATATATATATATATATATATATATATATATATATGCTAGCAGAAGCATTTATTTTGGTGCCAAACAATAGGCAGCCGCACGCACGCACACCCACGCAAATCAGCACGAATATTATGCATAGCAATAACAGTACCTAAAATGAATATATTTAGAAGCATGTTCATATATATGTATACATATATATA
>NC_068994.1:55526150-55531083 GCF_001194135.2 Octopus bimaculoides | reverse complement strand
TATATATATATATATATATATTTCTTCGTCAGTCTCTCCCTCTCTATATATACATATATTTCTCTCTCTCTCCGCCTCTTTCTCTCTCTCTTCCTGTCTCTCTCTTTCTCTCATCCTCGAATCGTTTCTGTTTAATATTTATTTATTTTTAACTTCGTTTTCCAAGGTAAAGCGGTAAATTGAAAGATGGCGGAATCGCAATCAAAGCTAACCAGATATGACAACATTAACGTGAACATTAGAACGAAAAGTTATAAGTGGGTAATGGAATAGTAATTGATATGTTATTTTAATAGAAAGCTTTTAAATGAAGGGGTGAATTTGCTTTATTATTATTATTATCATCATCATCATTGTTGCTGTTGTTGTTGTGTTGTTGTTATTATTATAATTTGTCTTCAGCATAGAAACCATATTGATTTGCACTCCACAAATTTGCGTGGAAACTCATCGCCGACGCGTAACTAACTGATCGTAGCGTATTGTTATTGCAGTTTGTCTTTTATTTATTTATTTTTTCTTTATTTCATTTATGTATTTATTTATCATTTGACCAGATGTCAATAAAACCGGTTGGTTTCAACTGTTTCCTCAACTTCATGGGTTTGAAATTTTCATCTTTGAAATTTGACGAAAAATCGACAGTCAAACAAACAGAGAGACAGATAGCTAAGTATGTAGAGAGGTAGGTAGCTACAGACAAAAGGGAGAGGGAAAGAGAGAGAGAGAGAGAGAGAGAGAGAGAGAGAATGAGAGAGAATGGGACAGAGTGAGAGAGAGAAACGAGATCGATAGGTAGACAGACAGAGAGATAGATAGATAAATAGATGGACATATACACAAACACAGTTTATGATATATATATATATAAAGGAATACCAAAAATGGGACAAGAGCGCAAAACATCCAGACAGTTAGATGATACAAAAAATGGACAATAAAACATCCAGACAGACGATAAAAAAACAAGGACGGGTCATTCGGAGTTTTCTTTCTTCAGTCGAGTTCCAGATTATCTTTGCAATTTAGGCTGGTTATACTCGAGATTGCTCCAATCTGACCAGCCTCAAGGAAAAACTAAACTAAGAGCATTAAATACCTTGGAAGAAAGCAGCGAATGTATACGAATACAAGGTCGAAAAACGGAGAAATGGTACACAAATGCAAATCCGAATAAAGGACATTAACAACAGGTGTCTTTCGACTAAGGACGAATTAAATTAAGCTGGTGTGTGTGGAAGTGAAGCTTTACGGCAGGGACATACAGAGAGAGAAGGAAAGAGAGAGAGAATAAGACAAAAACAGATAACTATGCACACGATCAGACATAGATAGATTGATACATATATATGTACGTGCATAGAACACATACATGTATACATACATAGTCAAGAAGGCACATAGATAGATAGATAGATAGGTAGGTAGGTAGGTAGGTAGGTAGGTAGGTAGGTAGGTAGGTAGGTAGCTCCGTTTGTTTTATAATCTGCAAATAACGTTCTAAAAATAGGCACTATGTAAAACAATGAACTTGAAGCCATATACGATATACAATATTAGGAAAGAAATTTGATAGTGTGTGAAAACGCACTTAAAACTAAATTTTGAAACGCTTTTCTTCTTTCTTATTTTATCAAATCGGCTATAGGCAATTGTTTTTGTTTGGAATTAAATCAATCATAATTCCAAAACAATTTCAAATACTAAAGAATTTTGTTCGATTTATCATTGGTTTCAGATTATATAAATAGCACATCAAATTTCATTGTATTTTGCTTTCAATAAAAATTGTTACCTACATCTGAGTTTTCCTGTTAAATGTTAGCGAAATGTATGTCACGGAAGAAACATGAAAGACTGAAACCGACTTAATTCTAAAAGATGTTCCGAATGTGTAGTCGACTGTTTCCAGATTATTGTTCTGAATGAACATACAAACTGAGATTCATGCAAACGTATATACATACATACATACATACATACCTTCATATATACATACAAAGATTCATGCAAAAGCGAATACATACATCCATTTATACATTCATACACACATATAAGTGTGTGTGTTTGTGTGTATGTATGTATATATCTATGTATGTATTTATATGTATATTACATTTCATAACATGCGTGTGTATGCAATTATACACATATATATATATATATATATATATATATATATATATATCGAGAGAGAGAGAGAGAGAGAGAGAGAGAGAGTTAGGGAAGCGTCTATTTTATACGTTTCACTGGATACACGACTATGTTGATGTTTTATATATTTTTATTTTAGATTTCTTCTGTTTTCTTAGATTTTTTAGTATTGGTTTGAAACAAACAAGTCAAAAATGCATTTAGAAACTTAGTTGTTTCAAACCATGCGTAAAAGAACGAATAGGAAAATACGGAAGTTCTAAAACATAAATCAAAATAACTTGGACACAACAAAAACTAACATACGCGCGCACACAGGCAAACACACGTCCACACACACACGCACACACACACACACATACGATGGAATGGACACAAGAAAGTAGCACTCAAAAAATTTGGTAGGAATAATATTTAGTAACAATTTGACTTAAAGCTTCCTGGACGTATAGGGCGAACCCATCTCATCAGATATCTAGAGAAGAGTGACAGGACTCGAGACAAATACCTGATGCATTCTAGATGCTAAGGCTCCTATTGGTGAGCTCGGTTCATGTGGTGCTGATGATGCAGAAGCGGCAACATTTCTTTTCCTTTATTCTTAGACCCACGTACACGGACAGGATGTTGGGAGGGAGCTGACGCCGCTATGGCATCAAGCTGTGGTATACTATATTCAGCGATATTGTTCGACTGCACCCTTCAATGTGGTACCCCAGCATGGCCACATTCCAATGACCGTAGAACGAAAGAAATCAAAGATATATACATATATACACATCCCTCGTTCCATCCATATATGACCGCCAAATACATAAGTTTTTTTCATTCTCCCTCTGTTTATTTTTTCTTATTCCTTTCTGTTAAAGAGCGTAGGCTCGAAATGTAACCTTTTCATTTTCCCGAGCATCAAACTAATACACCTGCTTGTTGTTCATAGACCTGTCTTCTTTTGTTTTTCTATAAATTTCAGCTATATACATATATATATATATATATATATATATATATATATATATACTATAGTAGTTTATGTTCTGGTATTTTCCACATTGTAATTGCTCATACGAAAGAAATAATCTTGGAAATAGTATATTTCATATTGTTTTAGAAGACACGTAATAAAATCTACAGAAATCATCCAGTGGAGAAATGATCGTTCGGAAGGAAAGTACTGGATATTAAATACTTAAATATTCCGCGAAAAATGTAATAACAAAATTCATTTGTAAATGTTCAAGTATATAAGGCGCATCACATTACACGGTTTAGTGAGTGGTGGGGGCGCGGCTCCGTCTCGAGATGTCTGTGTGACCTATATTTTGATGTCATCTGAAATGTTGCTTTAAATATAGATAGCAACATGTTGTTTATATTGAAAACATAGCATAATAACATACGATCAGCTTGGGAGAGGAAGAAGAGGAAGACGGTTAGAGGCGATGCACACAAAATTTAGTAGAAGATATTTGCTTGACAATTGATTTCCTTTGGGGTATCAGCTTAACCTAGGCCATACAACGTGGAGAAAGAAATAAGAAATGAAATGCTAAAAATATCTATATTAATTTACATATTTCTATGTTTTATTCTTTGATACTGTGGTAGACGATATTTTTAATTTCAACAAATAATTTATACTGACGATAAACACTTGGTATAAAGAATAAGGTAAATCTGAAATGCAAGATATTGAAATGCAAGATATCTTGCATTATTTTTTTTTTATTATTTTATATATAATTATATTATTTTTTTGTCCTTTGTTTGTCTGTTGTTGTTGTTGTTTTGGCATTGTGACGAATAATATGAAAAGCATAAGTGAAGTGCAACTTTTCATAAACGATCGCTCGGCTTCTAAAGAATCTATTGACCTACATTCTATAGACCAAAATTTTATTTGCGGGAATTCATTCGATGGCCACTCTTAACAAAGCACGTAAAATCAATGATTAGAATATTCCAAATTCAGTCGACGTTGCTAGGTTAATAAAAAGATGATACAAACACACACACACACACACACACACACACACACACACACACACAAAGGGAGATATATTCAAATTACAAAACCAGTGTCTAATTTCATTCAGATGGAAACTTATCCGGTACATTCACTGACGCCCGATTGTAATCTCCAATTTATTTTATATGTGTATGCGTGTGTGTGTGAGTGTCTTTGTGTGTGTGTGTGTGTGTGTATTATTTTCCGGTGGTGGTGAAGAAATTTCCTAAATACGATTTAAAAAACGAGGGTTGACACTGTCTACATAGTACTTTTCTCTTTCTAGTATTCAATAAGGATGTATTTTATTTTCTATCATTCAGGGAAATTAAAGTAAATGATTCTTTCTTTTTTTCTTTTTTTCTTTTCTTTTGTAAGTTCTTGGAATGAAGATGTTACTTTACAGTTAACTGATTAATTCCTTTGAACACGTTTTATCCACACACACACATATGTGTTTGTGTATATATATATATATATATATGTGTGTGTGTGTGTGTGTATATATACATGCTTACCTAACGGGTTATATTGATTGGTTTATTATCGTCGTTACCAAGTAACCATTCATCGTAAGAGGATTCTTTTGACGAATTTTCAGGAGGTTTTGTTCTGCCTACACCTTGAGCAATATATATATATATATGTATGTTTGTATGTATGTATGTATGTAGGCGTATGTGCGGGTATGTAGGCGTATGAATATGCTTATATGTGTGTACATATAATATTTATATATATATATATATATATATATATATATATATACAC
>NC_068994.1:55524425-55526140 GCF_001194135.2 Octopus bimaculoides | reverse complement strand
GAGAAAGATGCATACATATATTCATACATGTATATACGCGTGAGCATGAGTGTGTATGTATATTTGTATGTATGTATAGTGAAAAACGAGAGACGTTTCGTTGACGTCTAAGCGTGAAGTGGTTTTATTCTTTTATGGAGTCAGGCTTTGTACAATGACGGACTCAGTCATACTACTACGTTGAATCGTTCCATATATTCATCTCGTTGAAATGATTATAATGCTTGTCGTCGTTGCTATTGATAGCGATACTTTACTTGGGGTTGTTTTGGGTTCACACTAGCAATCGGCGATGTGAGAGGCAGCAACAATGAAGCCTTTATATTAAAGATCCAACTCAGAATAACCATGAAAGCATTGATCACCGTGAAGCCAGAAAGCTCTGATACAAATTGTTGCCATCGCTCATCAGGGCCGTAAATATAGGATGAATCTATTTGAACGGAAACACTACTTTTGTGTCTTGGTGAGTATCTGGAAATTCAACCTTCCACGGAATATTTTGTAGCCTTATAAGAGACATGTCACATTGGATCATGCAACTCTAAATACATATTATCTGAATAAATGACAGGATGGTCACAACTGGAAAGTCATTTGGTCATAGCAACGTTTGGTCAAACTGACATTTGGTTAAACAACAGAAACAAGAAGAAGCTGGATGTCTGTATTGTAAGATGTAAGATCGTGAAAGAGAGAGACATACATACAGACAGGCAGAGACAGACAGACAGATAGAGACAGAGACAGAGAAAGGCAGACTGAAACAGCGTGAGAGAAATACAAAAGAGGGAGAAACAGACAGACAGACAGAGAAAGACAGACAGAAAGATAGAGAAAGAGAAAGGCAGATACAAAGGGAGAGAGAGAGAGTGTGAGAGACAAAAGAGGGAGGGAGAGGAAGCTACTGACTAATGGCGCTTAAATTCGTGTATAGTTCGTTAATAATTGAAGCTAGAATGTTAATATCATCACTGAACTAAGAATTTAGATATACAAACATACGCTTTTTTTTTCTTCATTAGGTCAATTGTGTATATCTCTGCACTTCGAGTGTCTTTCTTAAAACTTCGCTCAACTTTTAACACGTATCTTTATTTCCTGAGAAAACTTATTAACGTGACATCCAGTTATAGCTGATCTGAAGATGTTCGCGTTGACTTTGATAAAGGTAAACTGTAAGGAAGAAATGGAAAGCGTACAAACCTTGCTAGGTCGGTAGAGGTGAAAATATAATTGCCTACAGAATAGATGTTCAAAGATGTCGAAAATAGTCAAGATTGGAAAAGAGAGGTGAAGCGAATAGGTCAATGGAAAATAAATCGTGTTATTGTGGGGTTAATAACTTTTTGAAATGAGTGATCAATTCTTGCCGAAATGTAATACGAACTTGTCCAAATCTTCTGTGTTCCTCTTTCGGTTGCCATTCAACACACGTCAGCTTGTTATTTCATACTTTTAATTTCTCGTCAGTTTTGTATTACTGCTTTTCCTTTCTTACATTTATTATTCATGATCCTGAGGTGAATTGCAACCAGACAGAACAAGAATAATTTTGAATAATATCTATTGCATTCACTATAACATTGAATATAGAGCACCAGAAAATATCGGCTCAACATACATTATTAAAACACACACACACACACACACACACACACACACGCACGCACACACACACACACACACACACACACACACACACACACACACAC
>NC_068994.1:55522826-55524413 GCF_001194135.2 Octopus bimaculoides | reverse complement strand
ATATATATAACTGCATATTTGTATATTCATACACACACACACTCATACATAAGTAATGTTTGGATGTGGGGAGATGTTAAATTTCAGAAGGGAAAGGTTGACAGGGACTTCGGAGTTTTAGCTTGCATGTCTTCCTCAGATTCTGCTACTCTTAGGGTCTTTTATTACCTCTGTGTAGTCTTTGACAAGTTGTTTTTTTTTTGGGGGGGGGGTCTGTAGAAATATGTGAACGATAAATTATCATTCAGTTTAATGGGAAATTGTTTTTATGCGTAACTTGACATTAAGAAGCAAGCGGGATCTTAACGTTATAAGTTCAAATGCTGTTGAAGTCAATTCTAGCCTGCGGACTTGCAAGGTTGATAAAGTAATGTATCAATCCAATACTGGGACAGATGATACCAACTAAGCTTCTCCTCCAACAATTGCAGGCTTCGTACCAAAATTTGAAACAATACATGACACGATATAAGAACAAACAACAGTAACAGATATTAGGTTGAAGGCGGTGAGCTGGCAGAACCGTTAGCACAGCAGGTAACATGATTAGCGGTATTTCGTCCACCTTTACGTTATGAGTTCAAATTCTGGCGAATCAGTATAATCAGTATACATCAAATCAATCAATGAGTATACATCAAACATCAGACATTGCAAGCTGTATGATTTCATAAGGGGTAATTCAGCTAAACTTCTCGTTCCCTCAATGGAAATGAGGATTTGAGTGCCCTGATATGACAACAATGGTTTGGCGAATTTCTCTCGGGAAATATGGCTGAAGTATATATGTGTGTGTATATGTATGTGTGCGTGTGCGCGCGGAATGTGTGTGTAAGCATCTTTGTGTTTATATTTGTTTCCGGCCACCGCTTGACAACCGGCGTTCCCGTAAGTTAGCGGTTCGATTTAGTAACCGACAGAATAAATACAAATATGTTTACATGTTCAATCTTTGTCCAAGCCAATGATGGTGCGTGGCTCAGTGGTTAGGCTGACGATGGTAATGTTTTGAGTACGATATCCAGTGGCATTTTGTGTCGTTGAGCCAGGCACTTTATTTTGCGTTGTTTTTGTCCTCTCGGTTGCCAAAATTGAGTTGGATCTGTCATTCAAAAGCCAGCCTAATCATATTTTGAATGTCCCTAAGAATTATGTTAGTGGGGGCGCAATGGCCCATTGGTTAGGGCAGCGGACTCGTGGTCGGATGATTACGGTTTCGATTCCCAGACCGAGCGTTGTGTGTGTTTATTGTGCGAAAACACCTAAAGTTCCACGAGGCTCCGGCAGGGAGTGGTGGCGACCCTTGTTGTACCCTTTCGCTCCAATTTCCTCTCACTCTTTCTTCCTGTTTCTTGAGTAACGTGGCGATGGACATGGCGTCCCGTCCAGCTGGGGGGAACACATACGCCATAGAAACCGGGAAACCGGGCCCATGAACCTGGCTAGGCTTTAAAAGGGCGCATGAATAAAAAAAATAAAGAATTATGTTAAGGATACGCGTGTCTGTGGTTGTTCTCAGCCACTGGCAAGTTAATTTTACGAGAAGACTGTTCCATTTATTACATCAACTGGAACCTTCGTTGCCTT
>NC_068994.1:55519458-55522610 GCF_001194135.2 Octopus bimaculoides | reverse complement strand
AAACGTGATAGCCATAGTTAGAACACATTTGATCATAGCATTTTGTCCACTCAGCAGCTGGCTTGGGGTTAAATAACAAGCGGAAAAAACACCACCAGATCTACAAAGATCATCTTTTGATCTTATATGAGTTAGTTTTCTAAAATTTTATTCAAATATTTTTTACAAGACTTTCTTTCATTTTCTCTTCTAGCTTTCGTTTTTTCCCTGTTGTTGCTTTCTACTGCGTCAAATATAATCCTTGACCGGAAACAAAAACTGTATTCAAAGACTGTTGCTATTGTTATTGTTGTAGCTGATATTTTTTTTTATGGCTGTGGCTTCTGTTGTTTTTGTAGTTACTTTTATTTATTGTTGTTTTTGTTTTTCTTGTTTTTGGTGATCTTTTTATTGTCGCTGTTGTTGCATTCGTTGTTGAGGTTGTTGTTTTTGTTTTTGTTTCTTTGGTTGTTTGTATTTGTGTGGTGGTTTTGTTACTTTTGTTACTGTTACGTTTTTTTTTCTTATTACATTCATCATTATTATTATTGAATGAGAAAACTGCATGCCATCAAAGTGACACAGGGGTACAAATAGACGAAGACCAGTATACCCACCATGGCTACCCGTCTGATAAGGGTACACCAGGCACATGCATCACAACCATATGTGCGCGACATGGTGATCTCATATCAAGATAAACATCGCATGACCTTGCAAGTGGGGCCGAGTTAGAATTTTCTTCAGGTCGAGTAGTCTATTCGAGTAGCCTAGACGAGTAGGTTGTTGATTGAAGATATTGTGTCTACCGGGGGTTTGTAATGTTTGTCAAGTCACAACAAGGAACTCAGACAGAGGGTACTTTACGCAATATGCGTGTAGTTCCAAGTAATGCCGATTTTTGCAATTGTAGGGTATTTCTAAGTTTTTCAGATTGGGTGGTATTGAACCCAATGCTCTGATGACAATAGGGATAAACTTTATATTTGATTCTTGTAGCTGCCACAGCTTAGTGGCCTCAATTCTCAGGTCACCATGTTTATCAGCCTTTTCTCTTTCTTTCATGATGATATGTTGATCTCCTGGTACTACCACGTGAATTATTAGGCACTCTTGGCTTACTGGCAGAAGCGGTAGCGCGTCGAGCAAAAAATGCTCAGCAGCATTTTGTCCGTTTTCACGTTCTGAGTTCAAATTTCGTGGAGGTCGACTTTGCGTTTCATTTTTTTCGAGGTCGACCAAATAAGTACCAGTCGAGTACTGGAATCGATGTAATCGGTTTCCCCACCCCCCGAAACTTCTGGCTTTGTGCCAAAATCTGAAGCCATTATTTAACGTAGCGGGCTTATAGAATCGTTAGCCCACCGGACAAAGTAGTAAAAGGAAATTTCGTCCATGTTTGCGTACTGAGTTCAAATTCCGCCGCAGCTAAATCTGCTTTCGTTCCTTTCGGGGTCGACGAATTAAGTACAAGTCAGATACTAGGATCGATGTAATCGATTTAATTCCTTCCTTGAAAACTGCTTCCCTTGTGCCAAAATTTAAAGCCATTATTGTGTCTGTAGAATGCTCAGCTACTTACGCGTTAATTTCACGAGCAGGCTGCTGCGTTGATCAGATAAACTGGATTATTAGTCGTTGTAACCGACGGAGATTCAAGCGTTTAACATGTGGATGGAGCAGAATTTGGCTGCTATTTCTAGCAGTTGTAGGGACAACGTTGTTGCTCCTCCCTTGACTCGTCTAAGATATTATTATGCTCTTAATGACGTCTCCTCCGTAGCATATCATAATTAATAGCTCATTTCAATTAAATTTTAACTTGGAGAAACACTTTGCCTTCTTTGAAGACAAAGTTATAAATCTACTCAACTACTAATAGTTTTCAAAGTTAATTAATAGTTAAGTGGTGCAGACGAATGATTTGTTTTGTCTGAAATTATCTTTAGATCTGTTTTCAAATTATCTTCTTTCGGTTTCAACGTTAATCAATCTATATTGCGGCAATTGCTGTACAGCAACGCAGTAACTAAACTACTGCACAGCTGAATCGAGTTGGCGGCTCCGTTTCGCTTTCTGCTTCAGGCTGCTTTTTTTTTTATTCGCCATAGAAAAATAAAAGGATCTCCGTCAGTTTCAACGATCAGTGTTCAGCTGTTGGATCGACTAAACGATAAATGCTCATCGAATAACAAGGAGAATCAGCGTGTCACAGTGAGATAGCGGGACAAGAATAAGCTGTTGAAGGGCATTGCATGCACAATACATCCGACAAGCTTCCGCATCGTTTCCATCTTTATTGGATAAACCCGAAGTCATATGCGCGAGCCCTAACTCTGACAATGCAGCCTTCAGATTTTACATTGAAGAAATGGTCAAGGCCCATTCTTGCTAATTGCTCTTCCTTCTTTATATGACTCACTCCTTTTCGATTATATATTACTTTATTACAGCTTCTTTCATAAAGACTGTTGACTCATATATAATGGCTCCCGTCAGGGATCCCATCAATTGCTATTTCACTATTGTTCATGCAAAAATCTGCTTAACGAGCTCTCTAACCCGGTCTGTCTACTATGAGCCGGTTGTTGGTTTATGAGTCCTATCAAACACGATTATGCTGATCACAAATTTGTGATCTGTGTAACCGATAATAATAATAATAATAATAATAATATGATGATGATGATGATGATGATGATGATGATGATGATGATGATGATGATAATGATAATGATGATGGCGATGATGATGGCGATGATGGTGGTAGTGGTGATGATGAAAACAGTAACAGTGATATTTCTAATAATAATAATGAGGGAGAAGAGAAGGGGGGGGGAGAATAATGAGATGATAATAAAATAATAATTGATTTCTTACACTTGGTACAATGTATCACTATATGACGCTCAGTAACATGTGTGCGTGAGTGTGTATGTGTGTGTGTGTGTGTGTGTATATATATATATATATACATAGATAGATAGATAGATACATACATACATACATACATACATAGACAGACAGACAGAGAAGACAAATAGATAGATAGAGACCTACATACACACAGGTATATGTATGTATGTACGTATATATAAATACACTCACCCAAGTATATATAAGCATATATATATATATATATATATATATATATATATATATATATATATATA
>NC_068994.1:55517310-55518611 GCF_001194135.2 Octopus bimaculoides | reverse complement strand
TATATATATATATATATATATAATATACATATATTTATATTTATATACACATACATATATATGCACATAGATAGATAGATAGAGAGAGAGAGAGAGATAGATAGATAGATGTTCAACTGGTACAAGTAAAAGTTAGACAATGACTTCGAAGTTTAATAAACGTAAGCTACTAAAAGTAATGAGTAATCCTTCAAGTTAACGTGAAATTGGTTTTATGAATACAAAAGCTGACATAAAAATATAACATTAATGTATGTGTGTGCATATATAAGTATGTATATAAGTATATGTGTATGTATATGTGTATGAGAATAGTATATGTATATAGCATCAATACTATAACGCAGAAGTCCGCTTACGAATCAGTTTGAATTATGTAACTTTTACTAAAAGAAATTATGAAAGATTCGACAGTTTTGAGACATTTTATGAATTTCCAATTTAATATATTTTTATCAAAATGCGGTTTTGAGGTATTTTTTCATTATTGAATATTATTTACTGCGGGGTCGTTTAACGTCTGTTTATACTTCTGGAAATATAAATATTACCCAATTATTTACAGCGCTATTTTCTACAAATAGTAAGTTTAATCCGATCTTAAACAAATTATATAGATTCCAGAATACTTTGATATTTGTTGGCAAAGTTGATGAAATAGAAAGCCGAATAAAAAAACATACTTTAATTTTCGTACGTGAATTGGGATTAATTACCCAAGTGTATCTTTCCGTCCCTGATTTTGTTTCTTCATAACATTTAGAAAAATCGGTATTTTTTAATGGAATTTTCAACGAATATTTTTCAGATAGTGTAGAATAGGATTATGCAGGAATCTAATGTCAAAAAATTGGGAGGCGGATATTTCTCTATTCTCGACTTTGTTTTCTTTATACATTCTGATGATTTCTTCACAATTATATTGAAAAAGAAAAAAAAAATAACTTTTGGAAACTCTTCTACCATTTCCCGAATGTTCTCTGAAATAATTCTTCATGAAAAGGAGAATGCAATTCTAACACTAATTATTGACTACTATTTCTTTCATTATTCTATCGCAATCTTAATCTCTGTCTATCTGTCTATCTATCTATCTATCTATCTATCTATCTATCTATCTATCTATCTAAAATATATTTCAGCTTAACGTTCTTCGATAAGAAAAGTCCACAACCTTCCACCTCAATAAACCACTGTTGTTCTTGAAAGTTGTTTTTCCTATTTCGTACGGATTGCTTGAAGCTAAATTTCTTCCCACATCTCGATCCTTGGATCATATATTTACATATATATATATATAT
>NC_068994.1:55512803-55517080 GCF_001194135.2 Octopus bimaculoides | reverse complement strand
ATATATATATATATATATATATAAATTTCTATTGATTCACCAAGAAGTGAAGAATTATAGAACTCAATACTGAAGTGGAAAGTATTCTTTAATATATTCTAACTGAAAGACTGTAATTTCAGTATTCTGCGTTTCATGTTTTCGCTATTCCAGCTGGTAATCCGAGGCTGTTTGCTCTTGGGTTATCTATTGTTTTAATATATTTTGAAATCGAGGGTATGACACATGCACAAAATGGCTGTTTCAAGCTCAAGTTTTTCATATATTATTACTTTGGACAAACTCAGATATTAATAGGGGAATGATATAGTTCACTGTGACTGAATTATCTATAGTATGCAACTAAAAATATTTTCAATATGTTACTTTATCTACGAGAGATGGTTTGCAAAAGCCCTGACGGAATGTGAACTCAAAATTTAGAAACGAAACGAAATACACGAAATTCTTTTAACTGTCGCCCTCCCGACTTCGCTCAGTGCACTCACGGCTAAGACAACATCCTAATTTACATTCAAATAATATAGATTTTAGGGGAAATATATCAAATCAACGTTTAAAAACTAAATTCCATATATGAGGCTCTGTAATGTAACTGTTTCTAATTCTTCCAGTTCACCGTATTTGGCTCAATTAATATTTTAATTTTAATTCAAATATTATGGATTAAAATGTTTCTAAGTTACATTTTGAAGCCTATGTACTAAAATATTATCTTTTGAACAGACAGTTTTTTTACACGCAACTGTTTTCGGGAAGATATATTGCATTGAATTAATTATTAGTGTTTAATTCTCCGTGTAACGAAAGTTTTAACTCAGCTAAAATATAAATTACCTGAAAGGTCAGAAGTCGGAAAAACTGCAATATTTTGCAAGGCAATCATTTTCGTGTTACGGTTTTTTTTGTTGTTCTTCTTCTTCTTCCCAATTTGATAACGTAATGTCACAGTTCAATTTGCACAAATGAGGAACAAAAGAGAATCTATTTTTGTTTTTCTTTTTTCACACCTGAAACGATTAAGAATATATTTCCTATTAAATTTAACTGATCAGCCGCATATAATTCGTTAATGATTAAAACCCGGGATTGAGTGTAGCTTTTGGAAAAGTTCAAAGCAAATTCGTAATAAAAACGTTTGCCACCCGATATAGTTTTGAAACAAATAAAGTTCAAAATCTTACTTTGGCTCATTCGTATATTTTTAGGTGAGTGCAAAAAATGATTTCGATGAACGGCATTATATAATTGGTACTTGTTTTATTGAAATCTCATTCACTGCAGAACTAAATATAAATTAAGCACGAAAATAATACGGTATTCAGAATATGACAAGAGTTAACGACTAAATATTATGGGATCCGATACCCTGTTGTTATATAAACCATCGCCCTTAACATTTTGAAAGCATAATAGCCGTTATAGATGTATTAAACCTCTCTCATTTCTGTAAAATTGCAGATTGGTTTAGAATATGCTTTCATATATTAGGTCATCCCATAAGTTCTGACCGATTTTACTTTTTTAAAAATTGAATGAAATCTAATAGTATTTTAGAATGTCTAATGGAATTAAATATTATTTTTAAGCATTTGTGTACATTTAAACTAATTAAATATTATTTTATATAATTCATAATTGTTCACTTGCTTCTTTCGTGTCTTAAAATGCAACAGAGCTTTCTTTTTAATCTGATAATTTTGATTGACTCCACTCAAGATCTGAACAAGTAATCAAGAGTCAAGCAAGTAATCGAGTCAAGCAAGTGGTCGAGAGTCAAGCCAGTAATTATTTACAACATTATTTACATTATTTACATTTGACGGATACCTGTCCTCATCTTGTTTGTTATTAACACAATGTTTCAGCTGATATACCCTCCAGCCTTCATCAGATGTCTTGGGGAAATTTCGAACCTGGGTTCTCATTCCTAAGGCATTTTTCTATGTTATTATTATTATTAATAACATTGAAAAATACCTTAGGAATGAGAACCCAGGTTCAAAATTTCCCCAAGACAACCGACAAGATGAGGACAAATATCCGCCAACTGTAAATAATGTAAATAATGTAAATAATGTACATATTTCCTCATCTCTTAAATATAGAACGTTATTTCCAACAGTTCTCAAATGTTTGTAAGTTTCATTCTCATTAACAGAAAATGAAATAAGAAAATTCTGAAGGATTACTTCAAATCGACTCCATATTTGAAGGTATTGCATCAGTCGAGAAACAATAGAAACAAAATTCTAATTATTTGCTTAAATGGTTTTCAATAGTTTTGCGATAGAATTTGTCAGTGAAAGGGTTTGCTGCCAATGGAAAATTCTCGTTAACAATTGCGCCTCTGTCAAAATGTATAATATATAGATCATTCAATCAAAGCTTGTGACGCATTATGCATGTGCATGTGTGGTTCGGAACACAATACACACACACACATGCATATATATATATATATATATATATACATACATACATACATACATACATACATACATACATACATACATACATACATACATAATTGCTTGTTTACTATTTTATGCAACAAAAAATGAATTCATATTCTTGTATACATTTACTTGTTACAGTCATTAGACTGCGGCCATACTGGGGCATCACCATGAAGAATTTTATGGTCGAAAGGATCGACCCCAGGGTTCATATTTTAAAGCCTGGCACTTATTCTATCATCCCGTTTGCTGAATTGCTAAGTCACAGAGACGTAAACAGACTAACACCGATTGTAAAGTGGTGGTGGGTGACAAAGACACACACACCACACATATATATTATGATATCGACTACAGTATTGTATGTTTTTTTATATACGTCGCTGGTCACAATGCGCTTTTCATCGTTTATTCTTACGAATGACCCCGAAATCTGAAACTTACTCCATCGCAGGGTGTACTCATTTACAGGTGAGTGTACTGGAACAACGTGAAATGAAGTGTTTTGCTCAATCAAACCCATTTTCCCAGCATTAGATATCACTGAACTAAGGCAGCGAGCTGGCAGAATCGTTAGCACGCCAAGCGTCTGTCTTTATGTTCTGAGTTCAAATTCCGCCGAGGTCGACTTTGCCTTTCATCCTTTCGGGGTCGATAAATTAAGTACCAGTTGTGTACTGGAGTCGATCTAATCACTGGCCCCTTCTCCACAAATTTCGGGCCTTGAGCCTAGAGAAGAAAAAAAAATTAAATGTCACTGAACTATATTCTTATTAGCTCGTTATCGAGTACGAATCTAAACTGACCAGTTATAATAATAGAGATTCAGGGACGAAAATCCCTTCGTCTGTCCACGAACCATTTCTTCTTAATCCAAACATATTTACAAGTATTTGTATTGTTTCCTTCTACTTACAGAACATAAGCCAACACTAAATGACATTCTTTTGAAACCACCTAACTACAATTTGTAGTAAGTGAGTGTGGTTTCTATGCTGTATTACTGTTTTGGATATGTTGATTGGTCGATATTCTACTTAACATTATAGGAAAGTTTGAGATTCTGTCAGAGCTTTTGCAAAACAAATGTCAAAGCATTGAACCTTCTTCATAGAAGAAATTCCAATGCGATGTTGTTATTGACTTTAAGAGACCAAAGTTTACTGTTTAATATTATTTCAGATTCTTTCTCTTCAAATCAATTCTAACATAACATTTCCTGGTTGTATTGCTATAGTTAAGGTTCTATTATGATTCAAACCCCTCGTTATTAAAATACGAAACATTTTATTTGTATATCACTAAATAATTCTCCTGGAAAAATCGCTATGAAGCTTTATTGCACTCTAACCAATCTTATTACAATTTTTATGGTTTACTCTGGGAAGTTAAGGCTGCATCGATGACCTTTGCACGATCCACGAGATGTGAAGAGACGTGTGAAAGACATCACAATCAGGGCTGACGGAGCTAAAACCCACATCGTTTACTGCAGTTGAAAACTGGAACGTTAAAACATCTATTATATTCAGATCAGAGTCCTGACCTAAATGTTCGAAAGAAATGGACAAATCTAAAGCAGTGGTCCCCAACCATGTTAATATCCGGGCCAGAGTCCAAACCTGGATGTTTTTAGAGGGCCACATAAAAAGAAAATAACACAAGACAATTAAAGGAAAAATGAGTATGTTAATGGAGGGAATACAATCGAAGAACAACCGAAGCCACCGAAACTCGGAGTTTTATCATGGCTACTGAATAATTGTCACATATTTTTACAGATATATATATATATATATATATATATATATATATATA
>NC_068994.1:55508251-55512668 GCF_001194135.2 Octopus bimaculoides | reverse complement strand
TTTCTCCCTGTGTGTGTGTGTGTGTGTGTGCATGTATATATATAAATTATTATGGTGGCACAAATACAATCGTCACTAAAATGACTAAAAGCGCAAATCAGCGCCAACATTGCTAGAAATAAGAGTCAAAACAACAACTCTTAGCCCTGGGCAAAACACTTATCAATTGACGAGGAAGAAAAACCTCCCTACAGCAAGTGAGGAGTGTCAGATCATCAATGACTTCTGATTGGATTAATCGTCATCAGTGACACTCTGTTGCCTAGGGTTAAGCTGAACTTTGCTTGTCAGTTTATAGAGTATACTATAGGAATCAATGGCTGATTCGTTAAAATGGTAAAGTGAAAATTAAAAATTATTAGAGTAAAGATTATTTGCCAACATAATGTGGCAGTCCTGGCTAGGACGCATGTTACTGTCATTTATCCCCCGGAAACATCGTCTTCAGCTGGCTATAGACGAACTCTTTGCGTCCTTATATTTTCGAACAAGGGAGTTTAGTGTCCCCACTCATCTCTAAAGCAATATCTGTGTACCAATGGTTTCTGGGTTATTTTTTTACAGACCTACACAGCCATATATGTATTGATTCCTGATATATTTAATTTGTGTATCAAACAGCCATATTGTTAACATCACAATTTATGCTGGACTAAAACCTAATTTCTTTTAATGGACGCGTTTACACGTGAATTCAATTAGCAATCTTTAATGTTTAGAAAATAACCCCACAGAAATTGCGACATTTCCGGTTTGTTCTTTAATATGCTTTTGTCAATATCATCAATATATTTCATCGATTTCAGTTTTTTTCCTCATGTTTCTCTTTATACAATATTTTCCCTATTTTACGGCAAATGTAAAGTATCGGAATATATTAAACCTTTTTGAAATATGAAACTGAAATATGTATCTGTTGCCGTTATTTAGTGACCACTATCTCACCCGGTTCACTGGTCGTGTATAAAGCTGGCCAAAGTTGTTCCAACATTAACCTCCATATTTTATTTCTCGGCTCTCCTTCTTTTTAAAGACGTTCGTATGTAAAATGCAAGACAGCTATTGGTATTTCTAGTATAATAAACAACCCAATAAGCTAGTTAATTTAATTTATCTTAATTAATTTTAAGAATTGCTATATTGCCTAATCTTGCAGCATTTTACATTCTAAGTTGAGATACTTCCTGGTCCAGCTGTCTCTTTTATCCTTCCGAACTTCATTAAGGTTCCTCTGTAAATGCCTAAATTCTCTCTTCATTTAATTTACTCATTTCATGTTCTGCGCTCAAATACTGATTGATTCAATTGAGTTTTCCCCCCTCTCTCTCTCTCTTGTCTAGATACATGCAAACAAGCTCCAATTAAGGGACTCGCTGATCTCTGGGATATGCACTCTGTCGAGCTGAATAATGTTACCCCAGACATCGTTCTGCCGAGCTGATCTTGTCAGAAATATTAGCAAACTTATTCTCACCCAGAAACACTCAGACTGTGCCTTAAATAGGAAGGACACATAGAGCAAAGTAACCTCTGATTGGCAAATAATAAAGATGGTCACCATTTCAACATCTTTTATTATACGTTTGCCCGATCAGGAATGATTTGACCGATGGAGTGAGTGGGGTAGGGGATAAACAGCGTCAACATCACCAATAAACTTTTGTGGTTTAGGGGTCTGAACAGGAGAAAGTCTGCTGTGAAGCCCTGATCATGCGTTTCTTTCAGCCCTTGACTTTTTAGACTCTAGGGGTGGGGGCTGAACCGCTTCAAGCCATGACTCCTGTCTATTGCTACATTCTGTGCTACTGCCTACCTTGCACATCTCCCGTGTGCTTTAAATTCCCCTGTGTCAAGGTGCCAAGGGTGACGTAAACAAAGGAATCGGAAGCACCATTAGGATAAATTATGGCTGCTTAAATTCATTTCATTCCTCGTTGCCCAGATCCAGCCGGAACTCTTCTCAGATGCTTCTTCTATTTCCTTAAGAGTTCTAGGACTCTTTTCCCCAGAAATTGAGAACCTGTTTTATGAGATTGGGGGCGGATTTGCCCACAAAACCGCTCGTTCTCACCTTTATGACGAAAATTTGTTTTCAGAAACCAGTCCCTCTCAAACTGGGGGTAAGACTAAAACATCTCATACAATTGTTCGGATTTATTTACAAGAAGAACAAAACTTGAAATTTTGGGGGAGGCGACTCGTTAATTATATCGGTCCCAGTAGTCAAGTAGCACTTTAATTTACAAATCCCGAAACGATGAAAGGCAAAGTCAATTTTAGCGAAATTTGAACACAAAACGTAAATCGCCCGGAAGGAATGCCGCTAATCATTTAGTTCGACGCGATAACGGTTGTAGCAGCTCGCCGCCTTTCGATTTTTAATAAAGGAACATTATTGATTAAACAGTTAACGAAAAATTCGTTTTTCCTTTGTCCTTCCTCCGAACAGAAAAGCCATATATTTTTTAACGCATTTTACTAGACCTTAATTTAAGACTTGCCATTTTTTTGTAACAGATCACAACTACTTTTATAATTTGATGGCTATGTTTAAAACATGGCAGCTCCTACTGATCAATGATAAATTGGAATAACCATTGTTGGAACCAAAATAAGAATCTCATAACTTTAATCACACCATTACTATTTGAAATAGCCACTGACCTCTATTAGTGGAAATAATGTTTAGAGATAATTCCTCTATTCAACTTGTCAAAGAGTTAAAAGGACCGAATCGAAGTTAGTAATTTCCATGTTAAACCGATAAATTGTTTGGTTAACGCCACCGTTCAAATACAGCGTTTAATTCAATCATGAATCATTCAACGTCGATTCTCTTTGGAAATGTCCACTTTTTCAGGCACAGTTATGGCTGTATGGTGAGAAGCTTCTTTCCCAACCCCATGGTTCTGGGTTCAGTGCCGTTGTGTGGCATCTTGAGCATGTGTCTTCCACTCTCCTACTAGAATATCGGGCGCGCCAAAGCATTGTGAGTGGATTTGGTAGACGGAAATTGAAGAAACCATCACATGTAAATATATATATATATAGATATATGCATGTGTGCGTGTGTGTCTGTTGAGACTACATCATCATGGAACTGCGATGTATGTATGAATCTGTCAACTTTGAAAGAGAAAACTACGAATAGGAAAGATATTCGTTGATTTTTAAAGGGGCGAGAGTAGCGCACACAGAAACAGGATACAAAGAGATGCTAAAAAGAACAGGGGCAAGTTACGAATAAACTCTTCATTCCACGTATCATATAGAAAGTAGCAGTCAATTGGAACAGTGTCTGAAGTTTCATACATACATACATACATACATACCTGCATACATACATACATACATACATACTTTCATACATACATACATACATATATACATATTTCAGAAATTTATCATTTAAATATATATGAACATCTCTAGATATGCAACTATACGCATGAGAATACATACATAAAGCAAAGCATACAAATCTGCACATATACATACATACAAACAAAAATACTCTATTGTTGATGTTGAAATTCCAATGAAGGAGCCTTGAGTCTAGGTTAGAAACCGGCTCTTTCTCTAATGGTAAGAAACCTTGAAATAAAACTCAACAATGACATACATATATATATACATAAAAAAAAATATATGTGTGTGTATATATGTATGTATGTATGTATGTATGTATAAATATGTATGTATATTTACTTATACATATATGTGACTGAAATCAGGGATGTCTTGTGGGCCGTATACATTGATGAGAGACAGACATAAAGTCAAACGCAATATTTGATGATATCTTGCGAGCGGCAAAATGATCTTCAAATTTTATATTCCTTCATAACTGATGACTTTACGGACTTACTGAACTGTTCCGGTTTCCATACCAACAAGTTTCTTCGTTAATACTTATTTAACAACGCACAATTGACTTCACTGGAAACGATCAACGATTCCTGATCAGAATTCCTGACACAAGACGTCAGTTAATCCCTCGTAATGCTGTCTATCTAATCCAACAGCTTATATCCACAACACTGACAAGTTGAAGTAATAAAAATCTCTGGCAGTAAATATGTGGCATTTATAATGACTAATCTGGCCGTCCTTTACATGTGGACAGAGCACGTTGTATAACCCTGACCTCGACTGCGCTCGCTCGTTTAACCGGCAGAGAGAACGCGCCCCCAAGAATTACGCATAAAAACGCGTGCGACATCTTATTTATTGCCCGTTGCGGACATAACTGACTTCATTAAGAAATCTGGCTGGTGATCGGCGATCGATTTTTCGAACTTTGAACGTGGGATGACGGCGGTGTAGAGATGATGACGATCATGATGGTGATGATGATCATGATGATCATGATGAGGGGATGGTGATGATGATAAGGAGGAGGAGGGGAGGGGGGAGG
>NC_068994.1:55504264-55505764 GCF_001194135.2 Octopus bimaculoides | reverse complement strand
ATATATATATATATATATATAAGTCCACACACATGTATATATAAATATACATATACGTAAATATAGCTATACATGTATGTGTTTATCTGCTTATGTATAAGGAACACAGATTAACCATAGCCATCCAAACAAATATAAAATTGATCAGCTTCCTTTACGAAATCGTTTAAACACTTTTTCTTCCAAAAACACTACTGCCACAATGATAGTCAGGAATTACTTTCCAAGAAACGAGATCTTGACATAAATGTCTTTGATCTACCCGAAATCTGAGACGGCTGGAACTATTCGGCTCCAATATCTTCTTCCTATTCTGGAGTTTAAAATGACTCCCACTGTTTATCTTACAATTATTACCGTTAAAGGAAGGCGTTGGGTGAAATTTATACCTTTGCCAAGATTGTTTTATAGTGAAATCCAAAATGTCGGGATGCAGCCATGCAGCAATAATAATAAAAACAACGGTTTCACATTTTGCTACTAGAGGCAACCATTTTGGGGAGGGGATGAGTCCATTACATCGACTCAAGTACGTAACTGGTACTTAATTTATCAAACCCGGATGGATGAAAAACAAAGTCGACCTCGTTGGAATTTGAACTCAGAACGAGAAGACTGGCGAAATACCGCTAAGCATTTTGTCAGGCGTGCTAACGATTCTCACCGCGTTAATAATAATAATAATTGTTATTATTGTTATTATTATTATTATTGGCGCAATAAGCACAAGGCCTAGAATAAAAGTATAATCTGAGATTATATAACAATAACAATAGAGATAAATGAAGAGATCTGTGTTATGTTGGGAATCCAACTTCTTACCACATAGCCACGCCTGTGAACATTATTTCTATAGTGGCAACTTCATGGATTATTTTATGTACAATTGAACTGGAATCTTCCATGCACAAACCAGAATGAAACTTAATGATAAAATGTTCTGTTAAACAATGCAGAATAATAATTAGAGAATCTAATGTTTTAATTTATTCTAATCCACTTAGCTATTAATGGTTTATAGGATTTTTGATTTTAGCAATGGTAAAATACATCAGAAAACTTATCCGTAAAGACTGATAATATAATAAATGATAAAATCAAATAAATGATATCGTTAAATGATAGTTTCATTTTGGATTTTTCAATTTTATGGATTTCCAGTAGTTGGAGGAATGGAAAACGTTGTCAAAATGGAGTTGGTGAGCTGAAAAGCAATAAAGGAATAATTATACTGAGTAGACGATAGATAGGTGATTAGGATAGATATATATAGATATAGATAGATAGATAGATAGATAGATAGATAGATAGATAGATAGATAGATAGATAGATAGATAGATAGATAGATAGATAGATAGAAAGGGAGAGATAGATATGGGATTTAATTAGATAGCAGACATATATTTACATATATGTATACACATACATATATATGATATTATGTATGTAGATATATATATGTACACATACATTTATGTATATATATATAAATATATATA
>NC_068994.1:55500787-55503496 GCF_001194135.2 Octopus bimaculoides | reverse complement strand
TGTGTGTGTGTGTGTGTGTGTGTGTGTGTGTGTGTGTGTGTGTGTGTATGATCTTATTCCATCTGTACTTTTATATGATAATAGCTGTTGCTTCGTGGTTGCAAATGTGTTTTACAGCTTTCCTTGCTATTTCGCCGACAATGATATACCGGAAGTCAAATAGATATGTTGTTTAGTTTCATTGAGTTTTCGAGATCAGAACATAATTTTGTCTTTATTCCCCTTTGATTAGAATAAACACATATCCGTGTTCTGTTGGCATTGTGGAATTTAAGTGTAGTTGGTTTCTGTTTTGTAACGATCTTCGACAATATAGTACGTGTTGAAAGATATTGGATTCATATTTAGGAAATATAAATTCTCTTCGTGTTGCTTGTATTTAATTATACAGCTAGAATTAGTGATATAAAAAAATAAAAATACCAAAATAATTAGATTCCATTCTCGTGGATTCTTCCTTAACCTGATTCAGTATAAAGAATTTGAAGTTGTAGGATGTGAATTCGATTTTGTTAATTATCGAGAATGTGCTTCAGATGAGGGATGTTAAAACGTTTGTCCTTGCAGGTCGGATGGAACCATAAAGTAGATCTCGCGTACCGGATAGGGGCAGTTATGCCTAAAATTTCTATTATAATGTAGACCAAATTGAGGAGATGAAGGGATCAATATACATTAAGGAAATAGTTCCATATGAGAGGTGCTGTCGTAAATAACGCAGTATCTTGTCTTCTAAAAGAGCTTCCACTTTTAAGTGGTGATAAATATCACCTTATACATATATGTATGTGTATATATATAAAAAAATTAAGAGGATACGCGCGAGTAAATATATATTGAACATCACCGCTTGACAACCTGTGTTAGTGTGTTTACGTCCCCATAACTTAGCGGTTCGGCCAAAGAGACAGAATAAGTGCTAGACTTTAAAAATACGTCTTGTAGTCGGTTTGTTCGACGAATACACTTCAAGGCAGTGTTCCAGCATGGCCGCAGTCAAATGAGTGAAACAAGTAAAATAATAAATAAGAAAAAGAAAACGTTCGGGGGACTTTATTATGGGAACCAGAAAGAAAATGTGTCTCGCTTCTGGTCGTTGAAGACAACTTCTTCATACAGAAAAAAAATGGAAAAAAAAATTGAAAAAAAAAAACTAAATTAAACTTTCATAATAATCAATCGAGCAAGTTCCTATACTTTTCTAATAAAACTCGCACGGTGTTGGTTTTCATGTCCTGATTGTTGATATCTGGTAATAGGTAGGTCTAATGATTATGTGAGGAAGTACCGTAGGGGTAATAGAAGCAGTAATGAGTAGTACCAGTATTTCAAATGGCCAGCCTTGTCACATTCTGTGTCACACTGAATCTCCCTGAGAACTACGTTAAGGGTACACGTGTCTGTGGAGTACTCAGCCACTTGCATGTTAATTTCACGGGCAAGCTATTCTGTTGCTCATATAAGCTAGGACCCTCCCCCTCGTCGTGTTCCTTCTTCCTTCATATATATATATATATATATATATACACAGGATGGACTGGACTTCACAAATACTCTGTTACTTTGCCGCCAGAAAAGAATAAAAAGGGTTTTAACGTTTCGGATTTTAGTCCTTCAACAGAACGGGAAGACATAGAGAGATGAGAAAGAAGAAAAGTCGGTTTCCTATACATGTATGAGTGTGTGTATATGTATGGAAATATATATACATATATATTTCCATATACATATATATATATATATATATATATATATATATATATATATATATATATATATATATATACATATATGTATATATATATACACGTTTATATATATGTGTGTATATGTGTGTATGTGTCTGTATGTGTATGCATGTGTACAAATATGCTTATACACGCATACAGCTATTGTCTTGATATGTAATATTTGTGAGAGACTCGAGCAAACAAATAATTTTTTTTTTCCAGTCTTGTAGTTCTCTATTGACCAAGATAATCAATATGAATATGATGCGGATAAAATACAGGTTAAATGTGCATATATTATCTTTGCCAAAATTTCATTAAAAATATATGTTTGCCTTGAATCACAGTTAGAAATTGTTTTTGAAGTAATCTCTGTCTTTTATAAGCTGCGTTCGGAAACGTAGATTCCTCTGCCGGAAGTAGTGGCCATTGGTTTCAATTTGAAGACTAAACCCCACTTACGAAGTTAGTTGCTTTTAGTCTAAACTTCAAACAGCTACTTGCAGCTACCGCTAGCTTCAATACGATTTGCGGCCAAGCGGAATATATCCTTTTCATTTCAGGAGCTGTATTACTGTATGTTACTGATAATTAATTATTCGTAACATCAAAGGCCTACACTATACTTCTACCTCATAAATTGCTCTCAGAGAGGAAATATTTTAAATGGTTGCTGTTGATAACGGTAAGTTTTAACCCAGCTCATCTACCAACCAACACCATCTCCGTACTAATGGTTAACTCTATCTGAAAAGAAGTAAAACAACGAAAATGTGTTACTATGAAAGAGAAATTATAAATATTCCTGAAATAAAGTAATTTACTGAGCTTATATGATTACCAGTTATTAATTTTACTAGTTTTAGTCAGGCTGGAGCATTGCTTCAAAAGGTTTTGTTTTCCTTTTTTGCTGCTTTCTTTTTTGCTTTTGTTTTTGCATTGCTTTTTTTGTTTTGTTTTTTTTTTTTTTTTTTTTTTT
>NC_068994.1:55496514-55497165 GCF_001194135.2 Octopus bimaculoides | reverse complement strand
AGTCAAAATACAAAAAATAAAACATTCAGAATTATAGAATGTTTTGTTGAGTAGCTTCGTGCAACAAGTAAACTGTTACAGAGGAGAGAAACCTGGGTCAAACTTGTTTCATCCAATTTCGATTTTTTTTTGGGGGGGGGGCAGGGTGCTGATTTGGATTTCTCGTTTATTATACTTTTGGCATTCCACGCGCATTCGCTACGAAACACAGAGCGGTTGCTTCCCCTTACGTCCTATGAACAGAGTTACTTCGTTCGTTAACGCTTTAGCAGTCAGTATGTCGTTTTTATTTCCTCACATTGTCTTGAACCAAGTACGCCTTATCTTGCAGCTTCAGGATTTTGATGTTGCGACTCTTTATTTGTCGGATAGCCATGAGAAGTGATATAATTAATAAATAATAATTGATGCAAATCAATTGTTGCTCATTAATATATCTCCATTTTCTGTTTTCTTTGAATTTTGATTCCTGATAAACTCCTGTTTATCCTTGTCTTTACTTATAATTCATGAGCATAAAATTTTTGCTCATGTTTAAATATAGATAATATACCTGTAGTATAATGGATAAGTTTATCCATTAGACGGATATTTTAACCTCTAACTGAGCATATATATATATATATATATATATATATATATATATATATT
>NC_068994.1:55490955-55495824 GCF_001194135.2 Octopus bimaculoides | reverse complement strand
TGTGTGTGTGTGTGTGTGTGTGTGTGTGTGTGTGTGTGTGTGTGTGTGTGTGTGTGTGTGTATGTGTGTGTGTGTGTGTGTGTGTATAATGTGATATGAGGGTTTTAAATTTTGGCACAAGGCCAGTATTTTCGATACCAGTACTCGACGCCGAAAGGATGAAAACCAAGGTCGACTTGGCGGGATTTGAACTCACAACGTAAAGCCGCAAACAATGCCGCTAAACATTTTGCCTGCAGAGGTAACGATTCTGTTAGCCCACCGCTTTAATAATATAATACGTGACTGTGTATGTATGTATCTATCTATGTATATATGCATATATATATTCTAATGATGTGTTTAATGGTTGTCAAAATTATAATCCTATTAACAATTCGTATCAGGTATTTCGCCTAGAGTAGACATGAATTCATTAAGCTTTATGTGAATATTTTCAATACAATTGAAAATAAAAGACAAAATCTGTCCATTAGAATTCAGTATTGAAGAATGAATATAAATATTGTTTTGTTTGTTTTTGGCGTAGGATTACGGATTAGCTAAGAAGATAGTGTTATGTTCCTGGTCTTCATTGTGCCAATGGGGTTTCTAAGATTGACACGATTGATAATGAGCATGAACATATGAAATTGGATGAGTGTAGGATAAATGTAATAGCGATGCAAATTTCCAGAGAATGATATATTGGGAAGAGAAAAGGGAAGGTGTTCTGTGTTAGTGTGTAATATAGGGTGAGAGTTGATGTGAACAGAACACGGAATGGTTGACAATAAGTAAGAGAAACGAGGATAACCGGTAAACTCTGAGCGTTGACTGGCTGCAAATAGATAGTTTCAAGGAGCAGAGGCTGTTAGTGTAGCGGAGGAATTGGAAGAATGAGAAGACAACGTAACTTTTAGTTGGCCTGAGGCTATAGTAGAAAACACTTGCCTAAGGTGCCACGCTGTGGGACTGAACCCGGAACCATATGGTTGGTAAGCAAGATACTTACCACACAACCACTCCTGTTGAAGTTTCTTGCTGAGTAAAGAATGAGTACAAAGCGTATCTATTGGCTTTATGTGCTTGTGTGTGCATATGTGAGTGTGTGTGAGTTGGTGTGTTGGTGTGTGGTATTTCCTAATCGGCTTTCATTTGTTGTAGTTTAGGGTATCTACCCGGTTCTTCTTCAGTATAGAATCCATTTTCGGTCTCACCATTACATCATCCATAGAAACGTTTCCTTTGAAACTTTATTCTGCTTCGGAAATTGAAACTTGCATATTACTTTTTAGGTTTCAGTTCGCCTATCTTAATCTTTCCTAAGCTCCTAATGTTGGATTATATGGGTGGGAAACTGAAGACAGATGAATAGTAGGAGTGGATACAATAAGCGTCTTAATATGGTGGCGAGATTGTACACCGATAACTGACTGCATATTAAACATATATATGAATGCGATTGTGTGCTTCTGTGATTGTGCGAGCGCGTATGTATATGTATGGATCTGTGTGTGTGTATATATATATATATATATATATATATATATATATATATATATATATATATATATGCATATATATATATATGCATATATATATATAAATGTGAGTATATAAATATATATATGCATGCGTATAAGCATACATGCACATATATATGTATGTGTGTTTATAGATGAAGACTCATAGTTTAGTGCATAAAACGATGCATTCCTGATCGCAAGATTGTGGTTTCGACTCCTGGACCAGGCGATGCGTTATGGTTTTGGGTAAAACACTCCATATCATATCACGTTGCCCCAGTCAACTTAGCTGGCGAAAACAAATGAGTAAAATGCTGCGATGAACAGACAGACCGACGTCTTGTCCACAGAATCCGGGAAATGGGAAAATGCGGGGCTGAGCAAACGAAAGATAAAGATAAATCAAAGATAGAGATAAGATGTAGCTGTTGTTGCTGCTGTTGTTTAGCCGACGTTAGTTGTGATCAAACGGATATATATTCTCAAACAATATTCCAGCTGTGGTTATATAGTATTTGTGGTGGGAGGCGAGAATAACGCATCTAGGATTATACTATCTAACGGTTTCCTTCAGTTTGTTTTAAATAAATATTTATATGTCATGTGGTGCGTATTTGGTTGTTGCAGCATCAAGTCGAGCGCCAACGTGGAGGATTCATCGTTAATGTGACTTGATAGTGTAGAAGTGTAAACGATAGTTGCAGAATGAATGTGAGGATGTGTAGAAGTTGAGATAAATCAAAGAATGAACGAGCTAGAAAGAGCAAAACCAATTAAATAGAGCGCGAATTGAGAACGAAGAAGAGAGAGAGAAACAGACAGTGAGATAAGTAGACAGACAGATAGTAAAAGAGAGAGAAAGAGACGTAGACAGAGAGAGAGAAATAATCGTTGAGAAATGAAGATGAAAAAGAGAAGGTCGTATCTAATGAATGTGCCGTGGATGTAATATAAGTGCGTTTGTAATAAGACAGGAGAAATGAAATAGTTTTAAAAAGTCATAAAATCCACCAGTAAAAGGTCAAGGGATCAATTATTGATTAGGGGCCAATGAGGTCATAAAAATCAAACGAACGATACAACACGGAATTTAGTAATATTTCAACCAAACAACAAGTAGACATGTTGTGTTAATTTTATGGAAGACAAACAACCAAACAAAAAATGTATTTTTTATGTAAGCAATGTAATTTCCCCATTGATTAAAAAAAAATGTGTTATTTTTTGTTGTTGTTGCTTTAAGTAGATATTAAAAGAGGCAATAAATATCAACAGGCAAATCTCGTTCTTTTTTCTCTCTCCGAAGAAATCTTAAACTTTAGACCAAAATGTCAGGAACTGCGACTTCTATTAACGTCTCTTTGCGTTTATATGACGATATGTAAATCAAACTTTATACACCCAGTGTTTCGCATCATGCTTTATTTCTTTCATGGCAGCGTCTAGTCTTGTTTTAGGAAGTATAGGATTTGATAACAATAAAAGCTCCACCAGAAACCATTTGCTTTTTTTCTTTTTTCTTTTTATTTTCTAATCAATTTCCTACACATTTCTTGCATTTCTATTTTTGGTTCCTTTTTCTGTATTTATTTCTGATCGAGATTTTTAGCACAAAACACGTTAAACAGAAACACAGTAACAGAAAGACAATATAATATGCTCAGATATGGAGGATAAGAGCAATAGTTTTTGTAATCACGTTTTGTTGCAGACTTCTCGACATTTCATTACAATTCCAAAAGGTTTGTTGGTCTTCAGGAAAAATATTGAGATCAAGAATTACACTGTTTCCTTGAATGTTTTCAATTCCGCATCAACTCAATCACGAAAGTAAATCTTTCCCAGTTAGCATCACGAACGAGAAGAAAGAAAGCAAAATAATGTTTTCTAATAAAAATAGAAATTAGCATGCTCCCAGATAAACTTGCGTTTGCACTTTGCAGTTAAACAAGAAATAAAGAACGGTTTGGAACTAACTAAAGAGTTCTAAAAATTGAACATAAAAATTCACTGCAGAAAATAGAATGTAACTTCTTCGGTTATCTTCTGGACAATTTCTCTTAACTCAATGTAACGCTACGGAAGAATTTGTCTCCATGTAACTTAGCTGGAGCAGATCAGTTTGGCATAGTTCATCTTACACCATGCTACAACTAAAACCTCTAAATTATAAACAAGAGCTCGGTAATTCAAGCAAAAGAAACACTACTTTATTTTGTATTTCTATCGGTGTTGCCAATGGTGATATGTTTCTATTCTTTTGTACATATTTACACTTCGGTAAATCGTTACAATCTAAAACTCAATTGTTTGGACGTAACCACACAACAATATTCTGAAGAGAAACGGAACTACATAATTCTTTGCTTTTCGTTCAATAATCTTATAAATGTTATCCACTTCACTTCAGGTTTTAGAATTTAAATATGAAGAAAGTGTAAAAATGTATTGATTTATCTATCTATTTAGAATTTTGTAACGAAATCTACTGCACTTCTCGTGATTGACGGAAACAGAAACAAGCCTGTCGTAAATATATATGTGTGTGTGTGAATGTGTGTGTGTCTGTGTTTGTCACTCCACCATCGCTTGACAACCGATGTGGGTGTATTTACATCCCCGTAACTTAGCGGTTCGGCAAAAGATACCCAAAAGAATAAGTACTAGGCTTCCAAAGAATAAGTCCTGCGGTCGATTTGTTCGACTAAAGGCGGTGCTCCAGCACGGTCGCAGTCAAATGACTAAAACAAGTAAAAGAATAAAAGAATATATATATCTTTATATGCATGCACATCTGTATCTATGCATATACTTACCCGCTCACATATATATGTGTGTGAGTGTGGTGTATGAGTGTGTGTATACATGCATATACATAGGTATGTACACACACGTATATATACAGACACACACATAAATATATATACGTATACATATATCATATTATATCATATTATATCATATTATATTATATTATATTATATTATATAATAAGTTCTACAAAGCCGTTTGATCAGATAATTGAACATAAGCTCATGGCTGCTGGCCTTCAATCTATCATTGTTATCTAACCTCCTTGTTTGTTTCATTCTTTTTTTTATTGCTGTTATTTTCGGGTGCATAAACGCAGAGGGGATCATGGAAATTCCAAGGAAATTGTTATTCTTCATTCCACAACTATATTAAATGTGAGAAATAGTATGAAGACATTAAAAAAAATATAATGTATGAACACCAACATACCGTGTTAAATATTCTGTACAGAAAGATATTTTACAACTCTCAATCAGTAAACAAACTTAACTACCCATTGCCTCACTCCATATATATATATATGTATATATATATATGTATATATATA
>NC_068994.1:55488834-55490315 GCF_001194135.2 Octopus bimaculoides | reverse complement strand
ATATATATATATATATATATATATATACGTGTGTGGGGGTGTGTGTAGTTTTATATATATAGAGAGAGAGACAGAGAGACAGAGAACAAAGGACAAGATAATGAAAACACCTTGTTAAATGGAAAGTATATTCAATATGGTGTTAATCCATATTCGGCATCAACCACAGCTTGGAATTGAAGTAATTCCTCCCCTCTTCGGAACTTTTCCTCCCAGGATTCGATACTGCTGAGGAGATAACGACTTCGATAACTGCATCCATCGATTTGGGTCTTTTTATATAATGAGACTTAGCAATTCAACCAATAGGCAACGATCAAATCGATAAAATACGTACCAGAGATGGGGTTGATAAGAATTCACTGCAACTCTTCAAGGGGGAGCGGTTTCCTTCTCATTACCGCAAACCAGTGAATGAAACTAATGAACTATTAAATGAGTATGAACAAAGACGACTACATCACTTCAGTATAAAGTCTGTCCTTTATGAACACACACATCCATCCATACATACATACATATACATATATGTACATACATACACACATACATACATACATACATACATACATACATACACAGATATGTACATACATACATACATATGTGGGGGTGTGTATGTGTGTGTGTGTATACTAACATATTTACATTGACAATAAAAAACACACAATACTAAAAAGAGAATAGATAATTACTTAGTTCGACAGCTGTTTATACATATATATATATATATATATATATATATACACACGCATATATATATACACACACACACACACACACACACACACACACACACACACACACACACACACACACACACACACACACACACACACATATATATATATATGTATGTATGTATGTATGTATGTATGTATGTATGTATGTATGTATGTATGTAATTGTATGTAGGCAATATATGGCAGCCTACTTTACATATTTCCCTCGCTGTTATATCTGAATTGTTTTCATTTACCTCTCAACAATCAACTTGTATTCAGACAACAAAACTCGTTATCTTTACTATTTGAGAACAACATAAATATATGCCGTGTGATAAATGTTACCCTGTGTTGTACGCTTAGTATTTAATGGTATTTAACATAATTACATTCTCTCTTATTGTTGATATCAATTTGACGTTATAGTTTCGTTGGTCTCAATGATAGCAAGATTGGTGGGGGAAGACAGTATGATATCTTATCAGTGTATATTGTGGACAGGTCGTCAATAAAAGCAATATTGATAATTATAACATACAGCTATGTGATTGATTAGTATTCACAATCTTTCTTTCTTCCTCTCTCTATCTCTCTCTCTCTCTCTCTCTCTCTCTCTCTCTCTCTCTCTCTCTCTCTCTCTTTCCTTCTCTCTCGTTCTTATTCATTCTCTTTCTGTTTTCTCTCTTCGATCTGTCATGTGTATGTATGTATGTGTGAATGTGTGTTTGTTTGTAAGTATCTACAAAAACACACCCA
>NC_068994.1:55476334-55486334 GCF_001194135.2 Octopus bimaculoides | reverse complement strand
CAATACAATTTAATTCAAGACATTACTAATTTTCGGTGGAGTTTAAATGAAACTCAGAGTAACGTTGTTTTCATTGATAATATACTTTAAAAGTAAATTCAGTAGAGAAAGGCGCTGAAGCCGGTGATTTCATCAGGAAGTTGTTCAAAGTCCCAAAACAGCCAGGATTGAAACTTGACAGAATATTGCTGAGTTATTTTGATAGAACATAAGTATTTGTTAAATACGCGAAAGATTACGTTACATACAAGAATTGCAAGTGAAGCGATAGTCTAAAGCCATTAAGATTGGTTTTGTGCTACAGAAAATCTATGGAGTGGAATTTTAAACGTGGCTGAATCAAACCCCACTGATTAAATGCTCTCTTGCAGTCAAGATCTTGAAATATCTGAACAATCAGATGAGATTTGATGTGAGATAAACTTTGAGTAATGCAGATATTAGTCACAAACACTTGACATAATTTCTGAAGCTTTTCGGCATGTATCCATTGATATAACCACTCCACACCTTAATGAATGCCATCTGTAGACGAAAATAATTAAAACATGAATACGTAGCCTTCATTTTCTTTTTTTTTTTTTTTTTGTGCTTCCTCTACATTTTGCCGTGTTTTAGTATTTTCCAGTGTTATTCTTTTCAAGCCTTATTTCTTGGTAATTTCTAAAGTTTTTTCTCCTAGTGTTTTTTTTCTTACGCATATTCTTCTTCGCTCTACCTCTCACCTTATATCTGTTTCTTCGTGTGTCTATTATTGTCAATTTCCAGCGCTTCATTTTCTTTTTCTTTCACTTCACACCCAACATTGACTTCTTTTTATACTAATCCTTGAGAAAGAACTTATTTTCTTGCTTGACTTGCAATTATTTGTTTTATATTTGAACCCAGAACCATATGGCTTGGAAGCAAGTTTCTTACCATGCAATACGCCTGCGCTTACGTTGTATTATTGTTGTATTGTTTGCCTAAATTTCTCTTCCTGTGCCAAACATCACGGCTTTTCATCGTCGTCTCTTTGCGTAAACATGGTGAATGAGAGTCATGTACTTACTTGCAATGAGAAAATTAATTAATAGAAATAATCTATAAACAAAAGTCATATTCAAAATGCTAGCATAGTCTGGTGTTTCGTTAATGTTTAAATTTGTGCCGAAAGCACTGTCTGATTATATATGTAATGAGATATTGAAAAGAAATATCGGAGAGGGGGAGAGTTTAATTCAAAAAGCAGAAACAGAAAAACACAATCGCTTCTTCTAATCTGACTCACCAATAAAGTTTTAATTATACTTACCAAGTAACAATACGTTATACTTTACGATTTAGTAACCATAACGATGCTTATCGGACGAAGTACTTAATGAGATAAATGCAAAATGTCGGACTGAGTGAGATCGTTAATTAAAGGAAACAATTGTTTTTGCTTAGCTAACGATCACTTACGAATGTTTAATCATAAAATTAAGATTAATTATCATAAATAATGTACGAAGACGAAACAAAGATTCAAGAAGTCCGTTATAGTTTTCTGCTTTGTAAAATTTCACCAATCAACAATAATTTATTGGTAATCATGAAATTAATCATAGGAAATGATAAATGAAGAATAAACGGTTGTAGAGCTCAGATGCTTTCTGCTTCGAAAAGTTTAAATAATGTGTTGAAATCTCTTGCATGACGACGTACGTTATGAAGTATCGGTTTCAAATTTTGGCACAAGGCCAGCAAGTTCTGAAGAGGCGGTAAGTCGATTAGATTGACCCCACTCACCATCTGGAACTTATTTTATCGACCCCAATGTCCTTTTCTACTCTAAGCACAAGGCCCGAAATTTTGGTGGAGGGGACCAGCCGATTAGATCGACCCCAATACGTAACTGGTACTTAATTTATCGACCCCGGAAGGATGAAAGGCAAAGTCGACCTCGGCGGAATTTGAACTCAGAGCATAAAGGGATATGACTCAGGGGCACCTGGCCGCTTAGAACGCTGCAGGTTACAACTGAAATATAATCAAGAAATCTAGCACCTGAGTTGTAGCCTGGATTCACGATCTGAATGCGGAGTGGCCACCCTTCCGAAGTGTATTTTCATGTGAGGTATTCATATTGGATTAAGAAATATTTTAAGTTATTTTACATTTATTATTAAGTTGTCTTTTCTCAACTGCGCTACCCAGGTCTTTTCTAAATTACTAGGTTTTTTTGTTTTATATTCCCCAATATTTCAAGCAAACTACGAAACAACTCCCCCATATCTCTCTATATAGAAGCACTCCGTCGGTTACGACGACGAGCGTTTCAGTTGATGTAATCAACGGAACAGCTTGCTCTTGAAATTAACGTGCAAGTGGCTGAGCACTCCACAGACACGTGCACCCTTAACGTAGTTCTCGGGGAGATTCAGCGTGACACAGAGTGTGACAAGGCTGGCCCTTTGAAATACAGGTACGACAGAAACAGGAAGTAAGAGTGAGAGAAAGTTGTGGTGAAAGAGTACAGCAGGGTTCGCCATTACCTCCTACCGGAGCCTCGTGGAGATTTATGTGCTCTCGCTCATTAAACACTCACAACTCCCGGTCTGGGAATCGAAACCGTGATCTTACGACCTCGTGTCCGCTGCCCTAACCACTGTGTACTTTAATATAAAGTAAACTATAATGCAGTCAGCTCCTCAGTGTTATGTTTGTAAGAAAAGGTGTTCTTTTCATATTTAAATACTCTTCTACACGAGGAATCACGAAATGTGTTGCGCATCAAAATCCAGGAGGATGTTGATCGAACGTCAAATAGACATATTGTCTCAGGACACGAGAAAATTACCATCGGAAATTGCTCAATTAAAAAAGAAAAAACAAAAAAAGAAGACGAAAGACATTGAAAATCAATAAGGAAGAAAGATTTGTTTGAACTCTGCTTAGCGATCGGCAATGAACAGACTTTGCTGTCACGTGCAGTAAACAACGTTGTAAGAATGGAAACTTTGAGTCGTTTTAACTGGAATATATTGTTGTCTACATATGAACAACACATTTCTCTCTCTCTCTTTCTCATTCTTTCTCTCTCTCTCTCTCTCTCTCTCTCTCTCTCTCTCTCTCTCTCTCTCACACACACACACACACACACACACACACACACACACACACACACACACACACACACACATACACACACAGCCCTGATCAAATTACACTCGTTAATTTTCAGTACAAACTTCCGCCTTAAAGGAAAATATGGAGAAAATAGAAAGTAAGTCAGCCTCGAATTGCTTTATCAGTCTCTCGAGAGTTTTCGTGATAAAAGTATATTAAAAATTTATGGTAAACAGCAAGACTTATTCAGGTGTGAAGGCAATAAATAAAGATCTAAATACATCAACAAAACACAGTTAACAAGAATCTTAAACAAGCTCTTACAGGACCTGAAATATAACGATAAAATTGTGATACGTAAAAGCAATAAGAGCGATCAGTTTGTTATTATCAACAATGGCGAATACGAAGCAAAAATCGACAAAACACTTTATGGTGACACAAATTCGTTAGTATTAAGAAAAGTAGTAACAAAACACTAGAGGGCGGAGAACGGCAAAAGGTGTTCAAAGAAGGACCCTGACTTAATATAAGTATTTCAGTCGTTAACCCCTTACATTCAACACACATATTTATAAACATATACCCATACACGCACGTATAGGTATTACATATATAGAGAGAGATAGTGGAGGCGCAATGGCCCAGTGGTTAGGGCAGCGGACTCGCAGTTTCGATTCCCAGACCGGGCGTTGTGAGTGTCTATTAGCGAAAACTCCTTAAGCTCCACGAGGCTCCGGCAGAGGGTGGTGGCGAACCCTGCTGTACTCTTTCACCACAACTTTCTCTCACTCTTTCTGCCTGTTTCTGTCGCAGTCTGTGTCACGCTGAATCTTCCCCGATATCGAATAATTTTTCTGCTAATGTTTGTGATTTACACGTACAAACACATATGAACACATATGCGAACACCAGCACATACATATAAACACAACACACACACATACACACACACTCAGAGACACACACAGGTATGCGCAAACATGTATACAGTTTGTTTAGAATGTGTGTTTGCATGAAAATATCGACAACTATATGTCTGTTATGTGTACGGATGGACGTAGGCATCTGTATGCACACTCACACACACACACGCACACACTCATATATATATATATATGTGTGTGTGTGTGTGTGTGTGTGTGTGTGTGTGTGTGTGTGTGTGTGTTTTGCGCGCGTGTGCTCAAATACATAGACGTGCATCAACACAAAGAGAAAGAAGAAGAGAGACAGAGAGACAAAGAAACAGAGGGAAACAGAGACAACAACTGTATATTACTGGATTGTAGTTTTTCAGGTCGACATTTTCTTTTCATGACTCCCAAGAGAACTCCATCTTCGTTTCAGAACGTAGAGGAAGGACAAAGTCATAAAAAAAAAACAAAAAAAAAACTTCAAAAAATAAAAAAAGAACGAAAAATACTTCCCTAACAACAGACATTTGTATTTCGTCGCTCTCTTGTCTCAGCGATTTTTCCCTTGCCGTATTAATGATAAATATCACCGATAGTACCGTTCACAGGTTTGCTGTGTTAGGTTTCAGAAGCAGTCTCTCAAGATCTGATCTTTACTTGATACCATTACAATGTCGGTCGGTCGTATAACGACCACTGTCTTCAGGAAATATGGTGGTTGAGACGATAAAGAGGATATTGTGATAATTCTTTGAACTGTTTAACATGAAGAATTAATGGTGCATTCTTTGATGAAAGTGACTTTTGGAAATGTTTGCTAAAGCACCCTGTTGCACAATGCTATGAAACACCAGCGTTGATTTTCAAACCAAATCTATCTTATCAACATCGTTTTTGTTAGGGACAAAGGCATTGTTTGGATAGAAGTATCTTTTGTTGTCTCTCTGTCATTCATCTTAAATCTCACCATCACCACCGTCGTCGTCATCATCAACAACAACAATAATAATAATGATGATTTCAAATTTTTGCCACAAGAGCAGCTTGGGGGAGTGGATTAAGTCGATTATATCGACCTGAGTGCGTAACTGGTACTTATTTAATCGACTCCCGAAAGGATGAAAAGCAAATTCGACCTCGGCAGAAGTTGGAACCAGAACATAGCGACGGGCGAAATGCTTAGCAGTATTGTTAGAGCGCCGGGCTCTAACAATTCTGCCAGAAGGCCTGAAACTATGGAGGAAGAAGCAAGTCGGTTACAGGCGTGAACCCAAAGAGAAATGCATGGGTTGCCTTGAAAATATTATGTTCGCAAAAGTTTGGGATGAATTTGATTACACAATCGATCTACAATGGACCGATTTCTACATTGTACAGTTCGTTATATCTAAAAATACTTACGTTATAGAAACACGTGTCGGCCTTTCTATGATGTAATCCTGAATTAAAGATGTGTTACTCATCATTATTTCTTTACTAGTTTCAGCTCGAGAACTGCGGTCATGCTAGAGCACCACCATTAAAGTCTTTTGGACAGAAAAAGTGGAAGGTTGTTGGTGGAACTCGAACTCACATCTCCTATAAACATGACAGGCGTTTTACCATTGAATCAAAGCAATTTTCCATTCTTGCTATTGTCTTTACAATATACTCTGATGTGTTTATGTCCCCGTAACTTAGCGGTTCGGCAAACGAGACCGATAGAATAAGTGATAGGCTTACAAAGAATTCGTCCTGGGGTCGATTTTATTCAACTTATGACGGTGATCCAGCATGACCACACTCAAATGACTGAAACAAGTAAAAGAATAAAAGAATATACATGTGTGTGTGTGTGTGTGTGTGTGTGTGTGTGTGTGTGTGTGTGTGTGTGTGTGCGTGTGTGTTAGTTTCCGTATATCTCTGGAATGTATGATACCCTAATAAATGACGATCAACATGATAAACACTTATGAGCATCTCGTGTATTTCGGCTTATATCCATGATATCCATGATATCCATGATATCCATGATATCATATACATATTTAGCAGATGTTTATCACTTGGCATGTTTCCAATCTATATCCATAATGAATGTTTTCTATTCTTTTAGACCGCATTAATGATTCATCGGCTCTTTTTTCCGTTTCGCGCAACAGGAAGGAAACGTAGATTATGGTTTTCTTTTGTTAGGTTTGGATAAAACTCTCTTGTAAAAAAAAATATTGCGATATCATTTTAATTATTTATTAGGCTACGCTGTATTCTACACTCTCACAAACACAATGTGTGTGTCTGTGTATGCGTGTGTGTATGTGTCTTTGTCTGAGTGTGTGTCTATATGTGTATTTGTGCGCCCGTTGAATATGACAATGTATTTGAAGAATATTCATGTGTGTTTGTATTCTGTGTTACGTGTTTGTGTGTGTGTGTGTGTATGTATGCGTGTGTGTGTGTATGTATGTGTGTGTGTGTGTGTGCGTGTGTGTGCGGTTGAGTGTGTAAAACATGACAAATTAATTTTTATATTGGAATCATTCCCTTACCATTTTCTTTATGCTTGACAACCGATTATGCTGCATTCTGTTAATTCTGAACAGTTTATCACTCAATTAATCTACTCTTTCGTTCATATCATTCCTAAATACAATATTTTCACCAAACCGAAATCATAATTCTAAAATTTGGAGAATCATCAACAGAATAAGGAATAAAATAAACGGACCGTCAGTTTTCAGCAAGATATTTCGAAAGCATTTAATATATAAACAGAAATCAATTGAAAAGCAACGAAGGAATAAGAAACCCTCTCTGCCTGCTTACACATAGCAATTTGCGTTGTTATATAGAGACGAAAGGCAGGTCATGTTTTGGGGGGGAATGAAAGCGAGAGAAAGAGCAGATCAGGCAGCTTTAATAAAGAGGCAATGAAGAAGTCTTACGTGATCGCACAAAAAATAAGCACACAAACTTCCATCGAATTACATTTCACCGTCTTTAAAAGAGGTCACTTTGTTTAACGTGTCCGCCATTTTTGTTTCAGGTTTGTAACTGAAAAAATGGTGGAATTGTCACGTCTGGAATGTTCTTGATCATGGATTTGCTCAGTAGGTAATGGTTTAGTATTAATATACAGCAATAAATCTTCACCGGTCCTGTTTGAGTGTGACATTTTATCTGTCTTTGATCAGATTTCATTTCGTCCTTTTCCAGTAAAAGAAAACAGAAATACAGCGTCTCGAGTACAGAATAGCTGACCAAGGTGGAGGTCCGTGGCCTGATGGTCAGGGTATTCGACTCATGATGGTAAGGTCGACTTCTGGAGGTGCGTAGTGTCCTTGAGCAAGACACTTGATTTGACACTGCTCCAGTCCACTCAGCTGGCAAAAAACGTGTTGTACTTGTAATTCAAATGGCCAGACTTGTCACATTATCTGTCACGCTGAATCTCCCCGAGAACTACGTTAAGGGTACGTGTGTCTGAATGTTAGGTCGGCACAATCAGTAGCCAAACAACAATTACTGATCAATCAAAATTTAACTGCAATGGATGAACTAGATCAATTATTAGCAACGGTCAACACCGTAGTTGTGGTATCAGCTTATGCTAAAAGGCATGCGTAACACATAGATTATTGTGGGATCTCTTTCAGTGGCGTGAACTCTTCAATTAACACATACGGATCATCACATGCAAGGATCAAACTAGGACTGCGATTAAAACCAATGGAAACGTGAATAAATCAATTCAATGATTTTTATCCAAGTATAAGAACTGTAGCGATAGCAGATTACATTCTACGAACAGATTCTTGTTTGTCATTTAATACTTTCAATTCCAAACTAAATCACACACAAACGCACACACACTCATGGATACATCTATACACACAAACAGTACCAAAGTGCTGATCAGGTTCTCCGGTGTTGTTATACACCGCTGGTCACAGTGTGTTTCGAATTCTGTCTTGATTGTGCCATTCGTTTTCGTCTTGGCCCAAGTTGCTTGACCAAATCGTCTTCTCACTGTTGCGGAGGCCTTCCAAGTGGTCTTTTCAGATCTTTTGGACTCCACTTGGTATACATATGTATGTATGTATGTATGCATGTAATGTATGTATGTATGTATGCTTGTATGCATGTAATGTATGTATGTATGTATGTATGTATGTATGTATGCATGTAATGTATGTATGTATGTATGTATGTATGTATGTATGTATGTATGCATGTAATGTATGTATGTATGTATGTATGTATGCATGTAATGTATGTATGTATGTATGTATGTATGTATGTTTGTATGTATGTATGTACTACAGGCTTATTTCAGTTTCCGTCAACCAAATCCACTCACAAGACTTTGGTCGGCCCGAGTCTATAGCAGAAGCCACTTGTTCAAACCGCCACGCAATGGGACTAAACCAGGAACCATGTGATTTAGAAGCAAGCTTCTTGCCATATAACTATGGCTGCGACCGATCATTACTGTCGAGTAGACTTTGAGCACACATTATATTTCTCATAGAAAGGTTATAGATTGTTTCTTTCCAATGGCAACCGAACACAGCACGACCAAGATGATATTTATGGGGGAATCTCTCAATAAAGATAAGACATTTATTTCCTCGAAGCTCAACAACACTGATTCATTTGAATGGATTATTTATAGTTATTTAATTAGCAAATCTCAAATGGGAGTGACAAAGCAGATTTCGAAAAATTGATTGACCGAAATGAGATTCCTAAAATCTATATCAATTCCTAATGAATATTTTTGGTTGTTTTCAGTCTGAAGATTCTTTATAACTTTTATTGTGATTTCGAATGCAAGTTATTAAAATCGCAACTGAAAGTCTGAATCAGATATCGTGCTGTAATTGGTAATTGAAATCATCAAATGACTTATACGTTCTTCGATCTAATGATAATGACAATAACAATAATAATAATAATAATAATAATAATAATAATAATAATAATAATAATAATAATAATAATAATAATAATAGTAATATGATAATGATAAATGGTAATGACGTACATGGGGGTATAGAGTTCGTTATTATGTTAAAGCTGTCGAAAGTGATCAGATGAAACTGTCGCGTTAAGATTTTCAGTACAATTTAAATTATACATTCGTCTTTGGTATATTAACTCAGAAAATTATTGATGGCGCTTTTATGATAAACGAAAAGCGATAACAGAGCGCAATAGGAGAGTGTCAATCACTTCCCCCGGATATATAATATACAGAGACATGAGACATGAAACAAGATGGCGTACACAATGGACAATCACTGCACTCTGTCGTTTTCATCCAGATAGCTTATCTGATTCGAAATCTTTTTCATAATCATAATCGATCTTGTTTTTCATAATCGTACATGACGACCTCTGCTGGAAATGAAAGAATGAGAATCAGAGTTATAATGAAAAGTCATGTATGATGTTGCTCATGTAATATAACTAATTTTCAATTTCTGGATATTTCTGACTAGTTTTGCGTTCATGTTATTGAACAGGGAAAAAGTTATGTTTATGCCGATGATAAGTAAGTATTAGCACCGCACTGAAGGTTAGTGTTTGGTTAATATTATTTCATTTAAAAATTCATCGATTCTTCCCCAACTCCCTCCACAGTTCTCAAACTTCTAACAAAAGATCATCGTTTCTGCCATTATTCTTGTGACTAAGCTATAAAGAAAATATTTTATTATTAATAAATATAAGAGACAACTTCAGATGCGTTTTAGCATTATTATGACCTCATTAACAAAGCATACATTATTATTATTATTATTATTATTATTATTATTATTATTATTATTATTATTATTATTATTATTATTGCTGTTGTTGTTGTTGTTGTTATTATTATTATTATTATTATTATTATTATTATTATTATTATTATTATTATCATTATTATTATCATTGTTGTTGTTGTTGTTGTTGTTATTATTATTATTATTATTATTATTATTATTATTATTATTATTATTATTATTATT
>NC_068994.1:55471996-55474496 GCF_001194135.2 Octopus bimaculoides | reverse complement strand
GTCCATAACTTCATAATTACTGCTGACTCTTAACAATACAAATGTTCAACATCTCGATTGTTAGTTATTTACTCTTAGCACCATCGAGAAACATGAACTCTACAACATCTTCAATCATTATTCATTTATTTAGTTTTGCTTCGTTTCTCTTTCTCTTTCTTTCTTTCTTTTTTTTTTCTTTTCCTGGTGTAACTACACCAATCTGGAGATTCCTCACCAACCAATGCTTCCTAAGTCTTGTACTGTTTTTCGTTCGTTTCTGTTTTTTTTTTTAATGCTATTTATCAATCTGCAGCACATTAAATTTTACATTAACACCACCAACCTCACACAGCGGTAGCAAACAGCGTGAATCTTCACACCATTTCCTTTCCGTACTACTACTACTACTACTACTACTACTACTACTACTACTATTACTAGTAATAATAATAATAATAATGAATACAACGGACATTATCAATTCTACCAATCATAACAGAAATTGCAAATACTGACGCTGTATACCAATATTTATAGTTTGGTGCCGTCGTCGTTGTGGTTGTTGTTCTTGTTGTAATTGTTGTTGGTGTCGCTGTTGCTGTTATAGCAAGTGTGTAAATGTGTATTAAACGATGCGTTGTATTGTATATATATATATGGTTTTGTGCGCGACTGTTGGTTAGCAGCGGGTTGCTTGTGAGTAGATGTCAATATTGAAATCGTTGTATGAAGCCCTAGAAATGACACAGTGAAAACGGTATTTGCGGGGACATTTTGTGTTTTTTTTTTGTGTGTGTGCATGTGTGTGCATGTGTGTGTGTGTGTGTGTGTGTGTGTGTGTGTGTGCATGTGTGTGTGTGTGTGTGCATATGTGTGCATGTGTGTGTATGTGTGTGTGTATGTGTTGCTTTACAACATAGAAATCACTATAAGCGATGTAATCGATTTCAGTTATACATCTTGAATTTCATAGAGAAATATGTGCATCAGTTTTGTTATTTATTTAAGTAAGACAACAATAATAAATAAAAATGTGCTGAAGAAAATAAAAATAGTGGGGAAATTTTGAGAATTCTCCAATTTAGGATTAGTTTTCCTTGTAAAGAGAAATAGCAAACAGATTCAGAGAGCGAATTGGCGAAGAAAACAAGAAGTCTCCAGAACACGGTAACCTACCAAGTGCTATGCAGAACGAAAACTGTGTACGAACAGTGAGAGAGATCTGGACATATCAAAATCATACAAAGATATTGGAAAGTATTTATACGGACGCATTCTCAATGGAGAACATTTAGTTTAAACACGAGAAGTTATCCCGTATGAAAGTAAAAAAAACACAACATTCTTTTATTCAGTATTGAGAGGCGCAATAACCTCATACATAAACTGGTGCCCATTACACATGAACCTTACCCAGTTAATTTGAAGTAAATTGAAGAATCATTGTATATTGATCAGAATAATGTTTTACAGTGTTCTATAAGAATCTCTGTTATTATCATCATCATATCATCATCATCATCATCCTCATCATAATCATCACCACTATTACTATTATTATTGTTGTTATTATTATTATTATTATTATTATTATTATTATTATTATTATTATTATTATTATTATCATCATCACCATCATTATTATTATTGAGCGGGAGAGAAGCACATGCCACCAAAATGACACTGATGTACAAATATACGAAGCCACCATGACTACCCGTCTGATAAGGGTACACCAGGCGCATGCATCACAACCATATGTGCGCAACATGGTGATCTTGCAGGTGAGGCCCAGTTAGAATTTTCCTCAGGTCGAGTAGCTCATCCCGCTCAAAAGATCCCCGAATAAGTTTTGTTTAAGGATGATGAACAAAACAATTGTTTCCAGAGGTGAATTATTCAAACCCCAAAGAATTCCTCTCAACACATAGCTACTTCTGCTCGTGATCAGAGATGCACATATCGTCAGCCAACAAGGAACATGCTCAACTGGTTAAGGTCCAACAACTGACAAGCAAGTCGGAACTATGAGCTTAAATAGCACCCACCCTACCTCCCCTTCCAGGAAGACTAACACAACTTCAACTAAACTGTAAGACTATCTTTACCTAATGCTATTCTTATACCACCATATGCATTAATATATCCACTAATTGTTCCTCCTACATCTCTCACACCATGAACTCTAGCATACTCCTCAACATTCTGAAGAGATCTGTCAAACCATTTGGCACATTGAAACGTACGTAAATGACTCATTATATAATCTCCACATAATTAAATTAAAGGGTAACTAGCCCAGTTGAATTGCTTCTTCTTCTGTTTGTTTCTCCATTCTCCACATAACTATAATTATAAACTGCGGTTTAAACAATATATTACCTGCCTCTGGATACCTTCTAACGAAGGCGGTACCCACACAAGTAATTCCCAGAAGTGCCTCCGGATTTAAACATCCCCTGGTTGCTTGGATACTTCAGACTACCCCTGAAATATTGAAGCAATCCTATCATTTACC
>NC_068994.1:55466077-55467730 GCF_001194135.2 Octopus bimaculoides | reverse complement strand
TATATATATATATACGTGTGTGTGTGTGTGTGTGTGTGTGTATGCACGCACATAAATATATATTGCTATTCTAAACAATGTGAACGAGTTCATTAAAAAAAAAAGAGATCTAAACTTCTCCATTCATAATAGTTTTGCACGCATCTCGGGCAAGCCCGGTTGACGGCACTTCCATGAGTTTATCCCGAACCGGCTATGTCGCCCCGTAGCACTGCCAGGCCAGGGATTTCTAAGCGTTGTTCATGGGCCCCGGCCCGAAAGTCCTCTAGAACAGACCATCCCTACTCATTCTCGTTGACGCCCAGTGTCTCCCCAAGAACTTCGTCTCACTAATCCTCTATAGAACGCTTGAGTGGAACTTCTACCGACAACATTGCGAACGTGTGTGATATTGTTGCATACACCATGCGTTCGCTAATTGTTTCAGATGAACCTATAGTCACGAGCAGATACAGAACGCCCTCAAACTACTCCTCCTTCTCCTCTTTGACACAGAATTACATCAAGGATGTGACTGCAATGAGGAGAGAGTTTCACTAGCAGTCGATCGAGTGGTATTCTTATTCAGTTGACTATGCTGGAGCTACGTGAAACGAAGTACCTTGCTCAAGAATGCAATGAGCCTCACGGTTCAAGAACGAGAAACACAACATTATGAACGTGAGCTGATCAAACTGACCTCTAAGTCAGTGTTTATCTGATTAGATACTCTTCTTTCTGTGTGTGCATCTGTCTTTCTCTCGTCTCTCTCTCTCTCTCTCCATATCTGTCTACCTTTTTATCTATCTGTCTATCTATCTATTTGTCTGTCTATCTGTCTGTCTGCCTGTCTGTATGTATGTATGTATGTATGTCTATTTGTCTATCATATAAAATTATTTACTAAAATGCTGTCCTAAATACTTTGAATTTCTCTCTGCAAAGACGAGACCTTGCTGCAAACGTTTGAACGCATGTTTGCCTACGTCATACAAACTTATTCAAATTTGTAAATTTTATTACTTTAACAGCCAATTTGTTAAACTTTTGCCGCTAATTTAATCGACTCTTTACAACTTTCTTTTAACCTAAAATCTTAGGTTTCTTCTTGATTATATAATTAAAACTCGTACGGTTTCACTTCCGCTTTTACCTCTAATAACATGATTCTGTTTTCATGTCATATTCACTGATTCCGTTCTGAATTTCATTTGGTTCGACTTTGAGCTTTTTCTCCCTCATTATTCATTGAAATACTTTTAACCTCGGCTTGGCTTTATAATTTTCCTGTTACTTTCTCTCCTAATGTAATGATTCCTTTCATCGTGTCTTCTCTTACCTTTTAAAATTGAAATTGTAAATTTAAAATTGTAAATTTTCATGCACGTCAATTCAGCTATTCTCATATTTTTTTTTCCTTCTCATCAATACTCTGCGCTATCAAATTTCAAAATACCGCTTTTCTTTTTTTTTTTTCATGGGGGAGCGAGGCCTTTATATATGTGCGCGTGATTGGAATCCAATTAGCAAATCAATAATATCGATTTCTCTCATAGTCAATACTATTCGTTTTCGTCTTCTTTCTTTCTTGTAAAATATACAATCGATTTCATCGATTCCAGTACTTGATTAGAATTTTGTTATTTTATAGATTACCAGAGTGGCGGATTACAT
>NC_068994.1:55463988-55465705 GCF_001194135.2 Octopus bimaculoides | reverse complement strand
ATATATATATATATATATATATATATATACGTTTATATGTAGAAATTATAGAAATAATAGCCAGCACACATTATTTTTTTTTTTTCGTGTCCGAGGCGTCAGATGCTAATGAACAATGAGATCGGAGATGAAAAAGGGGCGATGGGCGTATACGTCCATCACCCTATTTTCCTCTTCGATCTCATTGCTTAAATCTAACGATCCGGATACAAAACGCCGTAACAAAATCCAGTGCTGGATATAAATTTAACCAGTAATGTAAAGCGCACTGCTACAGCAATAGAATGTGGCATTCACTTATAAAAACGTTTAATATACATTATAACATATTATGGTTGCATAACGAAATACCACGAATCTACAAGCCATTAATATATATGTATGTATATGAGTATATATGTCTACAGAGAGAGAGATTGACAGGTAGATAGATAGATAGATAGATAGATAGATAGATAGATAGATAGATAGATAGATAGATAGATAGATAGATAGATAGATAGATAGATAGACAGACACTAATATACAAATATTACTGTGTGTGTTTCATATAAACGACAAGACTGCATTAAAATTTAATCCATTTTATTAAAAAAAAAAAAGAATTCGTATCTCTTTAGTAGCTCCATCTATTTAGCATCCGACAATAGTTTTTCCTAAATCCATTAACCTTACAAGACCTTCTTCATCTCATTATCTGGAAGAAATAATGGTAATGGTAACCTTCGATTCTTATGTTGTATATAAATACATATATATGTGGTGTGCATGTATTTATATATATATATATATATATATATATATATATATACATGATATATACAAAATATATATTTCTTTATATAGTAAGCATATAGGAACAAATATACATATATGCATGTATGTATATATGTGCGTAAGAGTGTATGTATAAAAGCATATATGCATATGAGGTTACGACGACGAGGGTCCCAGCCGATACGATCAGCGGAACAGCCTGCTCGTGAAATTAACGTGCAAGTGGCTTGAACATTCCACAGGCTGAGCAATCCATAGACCTCCTAACGTAGTTCTCAGGGAGTTTCAGCGTGACAGAGAGTGTGACAAGGCTAGCGCCTTTGAATTACTGGTACAACTCATTTTTGCCAGCTGAGTGGACTGGAGCAACGTGAAATAAAGTGTCTTGCTCAAGAACACAACGCGTCGCACGGGATTGAATTCACAACCTTACGATCATGAGTCGAATGCCCTAACCATTTATCCACGTGCCTTCACACACACACACACACACACACACACACACACACTTATAGATATGATATATATGTACGTATAATATATACTTACATGCATATGATATATGCGATATATATATATATATATAATATATACTTCTATATACAGTAAGCATATTCGAACTAATATACATATATGCATGTATGTATACGTGTGTATAAGAGTGTATTACGTATATATGCATATATACGTATATACAGCGATGGATGGATGCATGCATGGATAGACAGATAGCTACAGTCCCCAAAATATACTTGTATATCTTAAAAGCATTACAGGAGGTATGTATACGTACACCCTTATATACGCACACTGCAATACATGTACTCAGCATTCGAAGCAAACGCCTCCATTTATTGATACATACATATTTTATATACATACATAGAAACATCCCCACTTTTATATATATATATATATATATATATATATATATATATAT
>NC_068994.1:55459227-55463532 GCF_001194135.2 Octopus bimaculoides | reverse complement strand
TATATATATATATATATATATATATATATATATATGTATGTATATATATATACATATATATATATGTATATGTGTACATGTGTGTGTGTGTGTGTGTGTGTGTATGCATGTATGTATTTATACGTATATATTATTCTTGAATCTCTTGGATCGATTAAGAAACCCGTGACTAATACCAACTCTCCACACGCCTACACATACACACACAGCATTATATATATACACACACACACACACACACACACACATATATATATATACATATATATATATATATACATGCATGTATACATATATATATGTTTATATATATGTATGTATATATACATATATATATATTTAATGGTATTAATCACTTCAAAATTATTCACTGCACGTGCACCTTTCAAGCGTGCTTACACGCACATGACTTTTGCACCTAAGACTAACAATATGAATGGTAAGTGTGTATGTACAGGTAATGTTCACATAACTGGTTTTTACCCAAACATATTAAACGGATGGCAAAGATTTTTTTTTTTCGGGATTGCTTCAACAAAAGCTGCGTAACGTCTCTGTAAACGCTCTCTAGCTTAGGAGATAAAATAATCAATCTCGTATCTCATAAGCTAAGCTTATAAGTGCAGTAGTCTGTATACGAGAAATATTCGTTTCGTTAAGCGATAATCCTAGCCCTTCCTATGCTATGGAGACGTGTTCTTAGGCGAATGTTGGAATCGGTGCTTCCAAGTGCAGGTTGTAATATTTATTTGCATGCACATATGCGCATGCACTCACCTCGCCAAACATCCACCCACGATCCTCCAACCACATACAAATATTCACACATCTATAGACACACACACACACACACACACACACACACAGACACACACACACAAGCATAGATACATATATATATATACACACACACATACACACATATATTATGGCAACCGAATAATTCTCACATATTATTTTACAGATATATACATATACATGAGTGCATGTGTGAATATTGCAATATATATATATATATATATATATACAGATAGATAGATAGATAGATAGATAGATAGATAGATAGATAGATAGATAGATAGATAGATAGATAGATAAACAGACAGACAGATAGGCATGCAGACAGATAGACAGACATGCAGATAGATAGATAAGATAGATAGATAGATAGATAGATAGATAGATAGATAGATAGATAGATAGATAGATAGATAGATAGATAGAAGGACAGGTGGGTAGATAGATAGATATTGGAGCGACACGAATCAATATTGCAGGAAATCATTGATTTGTACAATGATATTTAATATGTTCGTGTACAGTCGGACGTGGAAAGACCTTTCGTTGCGAAAATCTTCACAGGGGAAAATGTTCCTCATAGATAATATGTTTGAAAATACATCATTGGGCTATGAATGACGTCATCGAACCATAGAACGTATATATGTGTGCGCACTTCTTTGTGTGTATGTGTATGTAGCTGTACATACGTACATAGATCGCACATATATTTATGCATATTTGTGTGTCTATATATGTATCAATGTCTATACACACATATGCTTGTATGCACGTATGTACGGATTTGATGTATGTAAAAAGGATGCATTCAATCGCTTTCCGTAATCGTAGCATGAGTATGAAGCGGGTACCATCTTAATATTTGTTGAAATACTGTATATAACCGGAAATCTGTTTAATTGACTCTAGATGCACCCTGAGATATATTCTTATCCTAAACTTCTTATTCGCGGTGATAATCTGATCAGAAACTAAATTTTATTTGGTTAGTGCGCTGTCACGTTCGATTACGTTATTTTATGTTACACCGTTTGCCACGGAGATCAATCGAATTATGAGTAATATGAAAGCAGCGAAATAAAGGCTTATCACCAATAATCTAAGGTTTAATAAAACAGAAATACCTCACAGCGGAGCTTTTAAGTTCGCTGAGTTCTGGAATGATTTTGTATAAGAGGAAGGTCATGGAGATAGAAGTGAAAGTTGGGGTATCCTGGAGTTAATGGAGTGTGAGTCGGAGAAGAAAGCTACATAAATGGCTGATGCGATAGATCTTATAAAAAGTTACCAATGTGTTATCAGTTCGTATACAGTCACAACATTGCATAGGGTACTTAGTCTATTTAGTGGATTATTTTCTATAGCCATGACTAAGTACACTCATTTTGAATGATACACCGTTGTCATAAAATGTACCCCTTCAAATTTTATATACTTTCGTTAGCTTCCGTTCTACAACAGGCAAAAGGCAAGGAATATTGCAGGACGGTGCAACTTAACTACATCGACTCCAGTGCTCAACTGGTCTTTATTTCATCGACCCCAAAAGAATGAAAGGTAGTGTTGATCTCGGCAGATTTTGAACTGAGAACGTAAAGACGGATGAAATGCAGCTAAGCATTTTTTCCGGCGTGCTAACAATTCTGCTTTCTCGCCGCTTTCTTATCTTAAAATATTAAGAATATCTTAGAGAGGTCTAAGATAATCTCTGCACGACTGGAATAACTTTTCAAAGACACATTCTATGATGCTTTCACCTCCAATGGCGCTAAGCATTTTGCCCGGCATTCTAACGATTCTGCCAGCTCCCAGCTCACCGCACGTCGTAATTATGGTTTCAAATTTTCCCACAAGAGCACCAATTTGTGGGGAAGGGATGAGTCGACTACATCAGCTACAGTTTTCAACTGGTACTTAATTCATCTACCCCGAAAAGATGAAAAGCAAAGTCGACCTTGGCGGAATTTGAACCCAGAATGCAAAGACGGACGAAATGCCGCTAAGCATTTCTACCGGCATGGTAGCGATTTTGCCAGCTCGCTGCCTTAATAATAGTAATAATAATGGTTTCAAATTTTGCCACATGAGCAGTAATTTTGGGGAGGGGATGAGTCGATTACATCAACCCCAGTGTTCAAATGGTACTTAATTTATCGACCCCGAAAGGATGAAAGGCAAATTCGACCTCGGCGGAATTTGAACTCAGAACGTAAAGTCATGAAATATCGCTAAGCATTTATCCCGATGTGCTTACGATTCTGCCAAAAACTCGCTGCCTTCATATGTCGTAATAATACAATTTAATGCAAGTCTGAAAACAGAAGGAAGAAACAGGCGGACAAATTTGACAGAACATTTATTTGCCAGACACAAACAAACTTTGCGCTCATGTCGAGGGCAACGACACGTTCAGTGCTAATGTACGCTTGTGAGTGCCATAAGAGGTCGACAGTATTGATAATCGTTAGCAGTTAAGAGAGAGGGGAAAAGACAAAGGCAAACAGAGAGAAAGACACAGAGAGAGAGACAGATCCAGTCAAAGGCAGCGAGGGAGATGACCAACGTGCTGGACAACGACGTTTTTGACAGCCGTCTCTTTTATCGTTGAGATATTGCCTGAAGGCCCAAATAACTAGTAGTAGTAGTAGTAGTAGTAGTAGTAGTAGTAGTAGTAGTAGTAGTAGTAGTAGTAGTAGCAAAAAGCCGCAGTTGCAGCAGTAGTGTCGCAGTAGCAGAAGTCGTGCTGGCAGTCATCTTATTTACTAATGTGAATATACAGAAAATGTTCCGGGGTTTCACTGTATATTGTTTTCCATTAGGTTTTTGGGTGGTTTTTTTTTTTTTAACACTGTGATAAACGCGTTTTATTTCATGAACATGAGGTCATATATTTTATTTTCATTTTCATTTTTATTTTTAGTTTGTTTTGCTTTTGTCTCTTGTTTGTTTTTGCTAATCTCTATTTCTGTTTCGAAAGTCACATCAGCGTTGAAGTTATTTGACGCCGAATCATTTGATGATTTTGCTAAAGCTCATCACAACAACGATTCATTTATGTGACTATCAGGTATATTTTTTTCCCCTTAGTCAGTTTCAACTAGTGTTTATGTTAGTCATTCTGGTCTCTCACAAATACATACATACATTCATACATACATATATGTATGTATATGTATGTATATATGTGTGTGTGTGTGTGTGTGTGTGTATATATATATATATATATATATATGTGTGTGTGTGTGTGTGTGTGTATGTATGTATAATAGGTAGGTAGGTAGGTAGGTAGGTTGGTAGGTAGGTAGGTAGGTAGGTAGGTAGGTACGTTGGTGGGTGGGTAGGTGGATGGATTGATAGATGGACGGACGGACACAGACAGACAGACAGATAGATAGATAGATAGATAGATAGATAGATAGATAGATAGATAGATAGACAGACAGACAGACAGACAGACAGACAGACAGACAGATAGATAGATAGATAGATAGATAGATAGATAGA
>NC_068994.1:55455073-55456877 GCF_001194135.2 Octopus bimaculoides | reverse complement strand
AAGTGAATGAACGTGAAAGAAAAGAAAAGAAAGAAAGAAAGAAAGAAAGAAAGAAAGAAAGAAGGAAAGAAAGAAAGAAAGAAAGAAAGAAAGAAAGAAAGAGATAAAGAAAGAAAGTAAAGAAAGAAAGAAAGAAAGAAAGAAAGGAAGGAAGAAAGAAAGAAAGAAAGAAAGAAAGAAAGAAAGAAGAAGAAGAAGAAGAAGAAGAAGAAGAAGAAGAAGAAGAAGAAGAAAAGGTCGAGGATAAAGCCTTGGTAGACGGAAACTGAAATAAGTTCGTCGCGTGTGTCTGCGTGTCTGTGTGTCTGTCTGTCTTTCTGTCTGTCTGTCTGTCTGTCTGTGTGTCTTCGTGTCTTCCAAATTCAATGACAAGACATTGATTGGTTCCGAATCATAGTAGAAGACACACGCCCAAGGTGTCGTCTAGTGGAACTGTGCCCAAAGCGAGTTTCTCGATCACGTAGTGGTTAAGAAGAACATACGAAGAACACACACACACACACATATATATATTTATGTGTGCGTGCGTGTGTGTGTGTGTGTGTGTGTGTGTGTGTGTGTGTGTGTGTGTGCGCGTGCGTGTGTGTTTGTGTGTGTGGTGGAATCGTTAGCATGCCGAACAAAATGCTATGCAGCATTTTGTTCATCTTTGCGTTCTGGGTTTAAATTCCGCCGAGGTCGACTTTGCCTTTCAACCATTCGGGGTCGATAAATTAAGTACCAGTTGAACACTGGCGGGTGGGGTGGGGGTGTCAACGTAAATTTCAGGCCTTGTGCCTATAGTCAAAGAGCTTATTACCATTATTGCTGTAGCTGTTGTTAACGCTGCTCTTTTACTTCCACTGTATGATAATAGCAGCAGTTAAAGAACACACGCGAAGTATACTTCTGTTGATTCAAGCAACTCTACAACCCCCATAATTATTCGTGATTTCGTGCCAAATCATTATCATGGCTGTTATTATTACGATGGTAGTTGTTTTCGTTATAGTAAAAATGGCGGTATGTTTTGTGGGAGGTGGATGGTGATGTTATTGTGGTTTCTTATCCTCTTCATTTCCTACGTCGTGTAGCTCTTTGCCAACAAATGTCTTCGTAACTATTTCTTTCTCACTCCCTCGTATAACTGGGTGTGGTTCGTAAATATGTTTTCTTTGTTTAACAAAATTATTCACCAGATATTTCGCTCTTACTTTTGTACGTGAGACCTTAACAAGAACGAACATCCGTTATTTATTGCAAGCCTTTGTAAGTGAAACTGGGTGCAGGAAATAGAAATGATACAGGAATATGGATCTTTCTGCATTTTTAGTTTCTCTTTCGGTATGTGTTCATATGTGTATGGGCCTGTTTATATACTCAACGCGTGTATGTATTTGTGTGTGTGTGTGTGTGTGTGTGGCGTGTGTATGTGTGTGTGTGTATGTGTGTGTGTGTGTATGTATGTGCTTTTGTCTGTATGTGTGTGCATGTATGTGTCTGAGAGTGAGTGTCTGTGTATGTGTTTCTGTGTGTGTGAGAGTGAGTGTGCATCTGCGTGTGTCTGAGTGTGTGTACGTGTGTAAGTGTGTGCAAGAGTGAGTGTGTGTGTGTGTGTATGTGTGTATGTGAGTCTGTGTATGTGAGTCTGTGTATGTGTGTGAGAGTGAGTGTGTATGTGCGTATGTGTGTGTGTTTATGTGTGTGTTTGTGAGAGTGTGTGTGCGTGCGTGTGCGTGTGTGTGTGCGTGCGTTTGCGTGTGTGTGTGGGTGCGTGTGCGTGTGTGGGTGTGTGGGTGTGTGGGTGTGTGTATGTGTGTGTGTG
>NC_068994.1:55452068-55455063 GCF_001194135.2 Octopus bimaculoides | reverse complement strand
TGTGTGTGGGTGCGTGTGCGTGTGTGGGTGTGTGGGTGTGTGGGTGTGTGTATGTGTGTGTGTGTGTGTGTGTGTGTGTGTGTGTGAGCCTTTGTCTGTGATTGTAGGTTTGTTATTGTATCTAAGTTTCAAGATTTTTCCTTCACTTGTTGACCTTTGTTCAAGAAATAAAAAAAAACCCTCAGCTGAAAGAAGAAAAAACTGCAAAAATTACACGTGGTGGTCATAGAAGGAATACTAATTATTCTTAGTATTGTTTGATCAGATGGCAACTTGATCTAAAGACGAACATGAAAAACCATAAATTCATGAGTATATTCTTATGCTAACGAATTGATATTTTTACAGGCATCAGATCAAGGTGGGAAACACATACATATGTATGTATATATGTATATGCATGTATGTGTGTATATATATATATATATATATATATATATATGTGTGTGTGTGTGTGTGTGTGTGTGTGTGTGTGTGTGTGTGTGTGTGTGTAATATATACATATGTATATATATATGTTTATATATATATTTATTTATATATATATACATATATATACATAGATACATATATATATTATATATGTATGTTCTACGCTATATATTTTAATAATTACTGGTATTTTTATATATGTAAAGCATAATCTGTTATACATGTATGTATATTGTTATAATTGTTTTTTTTCTAATAAATAAATAGACATAATATAATGTCTAAAAGTTGATGACTACTACCTCTTGACCCCCTCCAGGCAAGCAGATAGATAGATAGATAGATAGATAGATAGATAGATAGATAGATAGATAGATAGATAGATAGATAGATAGATAAACCAATTGGTCGGCTGACACTAATGCTGGTACCGCATTACATCGCGTGAAAAATCATGGAATTCTTCCGGTTGCCCGTATTTGCTAGTGTTAGTATCTGCCAACCGCATCAAATTAATGCTCTACTTTCATTACGTTATTCAAAAATTTTTCTTCCGTAAAATCTCATGTAATCTCATGAGGCTTTATCCAAAACAGAAGCGATTTACCAACAACATTAAGTGGAATGATTGAAAATTCCGTGAAACCAATGGTAGCGTGGTAATTTCGCAAATAGAGAAAGTATCGAGTATTCATTTTCATTCTTCACCACAATCATATACATGCGGGTATGTGTATGTATTTGTGTGCGTATGTGTGTGTGCGTGCATGTGTCCGTATGTGTGTGTGTTCGTGTGTGAGCAGCATATGTATATAACTATATACACTATCATGTATATGGGTGTGTGTTTGTGTCTGAGTGTCTGTGCATGTGTGTCTGTGTGTATATTTCCATGTATAACACATACATACACAAAATCCACGTGCTTGTTTATTGTTTGTCTAATTTTTTTTTTCATCTTTATTCGTCTTCGTGATATCTCTTTCCTTCAATCGACACTCTGCACTAATTCTTTTTTTGTTTTGTTTTGTTTTCTCTCTTTTACAATAACTTTTCCTAATTATTAATCTCATACATAAATTTGCTATTTCATTCCTGAATCGTGATATTTTGACTAACCGTAAATATTTTAGTCCTGGTAGCAGTATGTCAGTAAATATTTTTAGTTTTTAATATATAAGAATTGTTTTATATCTTTTAGTGAACTTTTATCTTCTTTCTTGCGATGTACGCCATGCTTTACTGAATAGAAACAGACCACAAGCTGACGTATGTAGATTGTAAATTCAAATTAATTTAAACTCTCGCGTTGTATTTTGTTTTCCCTCGTAAATTCCATTTTCTCTTTCAGCCTTGAATGAGCAGATAGATGGATATATATGGATCAAGACAATTTGATTGAAATTCGTGGGTACTCAGAGTTTCCAGCTTGATGCTAATCTTCAGCAATTTTGAATTCAAATTCAGAATTGCTGAAGACTAGCATCACGCTTTAAACTGTTTTGATCCAAACATGTAACTCCCAGTAAATGTGTTGAGTACTCGTGTATATATATATATATATATATATATATACACTACTTCAGACACAGGCATCGCTATATCTTTAACGATTATGTGTGGCATACTATGACTGACCGTAGCTGAGAAAGGCGAAAGAATTATATATACCAGTATGGAATGAAGGAAAGCATCAGCATGGATGAAAAGCTCACTGAACACCTACTGAAAGAGGTGCCCATCATTTCCACATCTGTACAAAAGAAATGGGAAGCCACATCTGGTACAGCTCATCTTTAAGCGAACAATCAAGCGTTGGCGTTGTTTCAAATCAAGGTTTACCTATCATGTATGTATGTATGCATGTATGTATGTATGTATTATGTATGTATGTATTATGTATGTATGTATGAACGAAGGTATATATGTATATACCTGTGTGTGTGTGTGCATGCTCATGTGTACGAGGGCATGGTGAAAAGTTCCTGGCTTTGGGTAAAAGAAATTACAAGAGGATAATTTAATTATAATTTTATTCGCATATTCCTCTCTCAGAGCCACACACCTATTGCAGTGGTTCTTCAGTATTTTTAAACCCTGTAAAAGAACTCGGAAGGGTAGGCCACCAACCAGGCCTTTCGCTACATCCTTAAAGCCAAGAACTTTCCAACATTTCCTCGTATGTATGCGTGTATACATATATGCATACATACATGCATACATATATACATAATAAACAGATACACACATTCTTCCGTATGTAAATAGGATAAATATACATATTATACATGCATATATACATAATTAGAAGCTTGAAATTACCGGCTATTAAATGAACTGTAAAAGTATTTCACACATTCCAAAAATGTATGCATACACACATATAGACATATACATATATGTATGCGCACACAGTCACATACACACAAACACACAGACACATATGCATACATGCATGTTTAAACGTTTATGTATTGTTTGTGTATGTTTGTCTGTGTGAGTATATATATCTCAGTATAAATATATATATAGATAAATTCATATATATATATATATATATATA
>NC_068994.1:55450004-55451362 GCF_001194135.2 Octopus bimaculoides | reverse complement strand
ATATATATATATATATATATATATATACGTAAAAAATGCATGCATACATACCAGCAAACATACATACATGTGTGCGTGCAGAAATACAAATAAACATGTATGCATGCATGCTTACCTACATTCAAACGGGCATACGTGCTTGTAGGCGTGCATATATCCATGTATGCATGCATCCGAACATACAAATTCATGTGCAGCATTCATACATGTACCCATATACGCATGTATGCATGCGTGTATGGATACATGTGCGCTGAGAGCATGTACATATACATGCATACGTGCATTCAGGAATACATGAACACATTTATACATATACGCGTGCATTATTCATGCATACGTGCATAGATGCATATATCCGTGCATTCATATTATATATACAGGGATACATACATACATACAGATACACACATAAATACATACATACAAACGTACATACATATATACAAACATACATATATACGTACATACATACATACATACATACATACATACATACATACATACATACATGCATACAAAACAATTCTTTAATGATTTACCGAGACTGGTAGCAGAGGTGTCTTTTTTCTTCTGTTCCGTTTCGTACTAAAAGTCATGTCGGACTAAAAACATTAATTCAGAAAATAAACCATTTTAAATTATTTTTTAAATATTTTTGATATTATCCTACCGTTCTAATGTGATGGAGTCTGTATTGGTTCGTTATCAAATAATTGCATCTATTAATCCAGCATAGCTTTTCATGCCTTTTTCAAACTAGGCCATATTTCTGCCGGGTGGTTCTGTTTCAGACTTATTTCTCAGATTTTTGCTGTGTACTCTTTCCAGAGAGAGAGTGAGTAAGATTTATGAAGTCTGAGAAAGGGATCAAATTGGAAAATTCAAATCTCCATATTTTGAATGAATTCTTTATCGGGAATCGGAATCAAAACTAATTATGGTTCGGTAGAAAGGTAGGAAAAATTATGGCAATATATTAATATTTTAGCAGAAAATCGATTATCACAGAAAAATAATAACACAACACTGGTTATCATTTTTCCATCATATCTATTGGAACAAACACTCTTACACACACACACACACACACACACACACACACGCGCGCGCATTTACACACACACTCACACACACATACACACAAACACACACACGCACAAACTCACTCATACAAACACATATACAGGCACACGAATTTCTGCATTCCTATATGTATTTTTGCATGTACTTCAGTACCTGCATATCTATATATGTATGTGTGTGCGTGTATACATACATACATACATACATACATACATACATACATATATACATACATACATATATATATACATATATATATATATATATATATA
>NC_068994.1:55440896-55449994 GCF_001194135.2 Octopus bimaculoides | reverse complement strand
TATATATTATAAGGTTTTTAAACTTTTAAATTTTCATATTCAAAAGAGACTTCAAATTCGATATATCGATTTATTCACCACTCTATGTTAACATTTCTGTGCCAAAATTATCCAGTGACTGGTCCATTGGATTTAGACATTTGGCACTTCTTCAGGAGTGGTTACCATTCGAACAAAACACGAAAAAACACATACATAACTATATATATATATATATATATATATACACAGAGAGAGAGAGAGAGAGAGAGAGAGAGAGAGAGAGAGAGAGATGTATTTATGTATATACCTGTGTACATACAACTATACATATATACTTATATGTATGCATGTATGTATGTATGCATGTATGTATGTATGTATGTATGCATGCATGTATGTATGTATGTATGTATGCATGTATGTATGTATGCATGTATGTATGGATGTGAGCAGGTCTGCTCGACTCCATATCAAACATTACAAATGAGATTTTCCCCAGCTCATTATATTTCCGCGTATTAATCACGTGTCTCTTTTTAAAATCACCGAAAGAAAACGCAATTTCCTTTATGCTTTCATATCTTTGAAGCAACCTCTACAAAGAATGCTACTTACTTCCTTAATATATTAACTTAGTAATCTCATTACAAGAATTTCACCAAAAGAACCACTTTTTCTTTCATTTTCTTCCTCTTTTCTTTTTCCTGTTGCCTCCTGTTGAGACGGTGGTTATTATAAATTTTCCTTTTCTCTTTGATTCTGTTGGCCCTATCATCTTTATGATACTTAAGTTATTAACTCGGTCAGATGATAGACTCATTCGCTATTGATTGAACCAACAAAAAAAAAGGCAATGTATTGTTGAATTTAATAGCTACATCTAGGACGGTGCTTTACACATATTGAAAATTAATATCAATCCTGTTGTCATTCAGTTACATATTTCATGAACGCGATGAAATGACAGATAAATTAACTGACGGAGTTCGAACAATTGATATTAAGGTGGTAATATGCTATGTTATATAGTATTAATTAACTATACATATTAGGCTATTAAAAAACCATTAATACTAACTTATTAAAATAACCATTAATATTAAGCTGTTAAATAATAAAACGTGTAGAATCAAAAGTTTTGGATAATTTTGCAACTTATTTGCCCTATTCGTTAAGTTACAACAAAATGAGCTCAAGATTCAAAATAGAGGCACTCCTCTTTGAACACACGCTGTGAGTGGATTTGGTAGACAGAGACTGAAAGAAACACGTTACACACACACACACACACATTTAAATATATGTGCGTGTGTACGAATGTGAGAGAGTGTCTGTGTGTGTTCAGCACCAATCGGTGTTGGTGTGTTTACGTTCCCGAAACCTAGCAGTTCAGCGATAGAGACTGATAGAATAAGTGTCCGGCTTATAAAAAGAGAGTACTGTGACCGATTCATTCGACTAAAATTTCTCAAGGCGTTGCCCCAGCATGACCGCAGTCTAATGATAAAATATAAATTAACAGAATAAATTGGATTTTCGTAGGATTTTCGCAAACATAGCAATTTGTAGTAAAATTCCAAACGAACATATGTCTGCAATTGTTAGAATAATATTGGTTTCAAATATTTTTTGCACAAAGCCAGTAATTCCGGGGGAGGGGTTTAGTCAATTATATTGATTCCAATGTTCAACTGGTACTTATCGATCAGGAAAAGATGAAAGGCAAAGCCGACCACGGCGGAATTTGAACGCAGAGCATAAAGATGAACGAAATAGCGTTACGCATTTCCCCCCGGCGTGCTAATGGTTCTGACAGCTTGTCACCTTGTAAAATTCAATTAAAATGACAGAACAAACGGGTTATATTCAATGGCGCTTAAGATAGAGAACAACAATGTGGGAACAAAGTAGAAACCCCTAAATGGCAGTGATTCGGTGTCCCTTTACACACAACACTGAATTCCTTTGCCACACCAAATCCAAGAGCTCTGTTCTAGCCCTTTCCGGCAACCCACATTCAAACAACAATCAGTTACGGTAGGCTCATGTATCTGTCAAGTTTCACCCCCCCCTCTCTCTCTCTGACTCTCTTCTCTCCCTCCCTACCTCTCTCTCTCTTCTCTACCTCTCTCTTTCTTCTCTACCTCTCTCTCCTCACTTCAGTAAAATTTACTAAACGACATACACTCAGCTGTTCCGTTGAACAGCCTGCTTACTCAGAACGTGAAATTGGCTGAGTATTCCTCAGACACGCGTACCCTTAACGTAGTTCTCAGAGAGATTCAGGGTGACATAGAATATGTCAAAGGCTGACCCCCCACCCCTACCCACCTCCTTTTGAATTACAAGTAAAACTTATTTTTGCCAGCTGGGCGGATTAGAGCAACGTGAAATAAAGTGGCTTGCTCAAGGACGCAACACGGTGCCAGGAATCGAACTCACGGCCTTATGATCGTGAGTCGAATGCCCTAACCACTCAGCCACGCACTTTCACTAAAATTTCCTAAGGGACAACGACCAAATCCTTACATTCGCGTTCTCATTCAATAAGCTATATTGCTAACGAAAGACTTGTCTTCCGGCAATCAAATTAGCGTTAATTTTAAAAAAAATTTGAGCCCCAATATTCAATGAGTGAAAACAACATAGATTTGAGGGTCTTTTTTACTTTTTACTTTTATTTTTGTTTTCTTTTCTTTCCTTGTTCGATGGTTCAGTGGCAGGTTTCTCTCTCAATTATTCTACCATTGCACCTCCTTAGCGCTCTCCTTATAACAGAAACAACGAAAGATACTAAGGGGGACATCACCTGATTCAGTTTCTATCTATATTTATTATCTTATTTGTTTCTTATGCGATTCTCTGTTTTTTTTTTATTCGTTCTTATTTTTTAAGTGTTATTTTTCTTGATATGTCGTTAATAATTTTTTTCTTTCCTTCATTTAATTTTCATTCATATTTTTTTTTTTTTCATTTTTTTTTTTTTACATCGTTTTGACTGCTTGGGAAAAATGGTTTGCTGGTAAATATTACGTTTCCTTGGTGAATGAACAATGGATGGTAATGGCGGAAAAACAGATGATAAATTGTGGAATCACAGTTTTATAAGGGTTCATTATGATATTTCAATGATGCGTCAATTGAATGCTATATGATAATAGGGGGGTTTGTTATAGATTTATAGAACATGAGGGAAATAACAATGCAGATGGTGAGAGAGTGCTTAGTGATACGTGTGAGTGTGTGGGAGGAGTGTAAATATATATATTTATACATATATATGTGTGTGTGTGTGTGTGTGTGTGTGTGTGTGTGTGTGTGTGTGTGTGTGCGCGTGTATATATATATATATGTATATATATAAATATACACACATTCATATATACATATATATGTGTGTGTATGTAGATAGTTAGTTAGATAGATACCCAGTAAGCAGGCAGTCAAATGATAAACACAAATAAAAAAATATCAGGTCGTTGTTTTCTTGGCACAAATCGCTTTGCGGTTGGTAACTACAGGTAAAATTTCAACGTTGTATCCTACGTGTTCTAAAACATGCTGTAAAATAGACGCAGACAATATAGAGACTAGTTGTGACAGATCAGTTTTCTGGTCATTAAGGGTCAAAATGTGACCCGTCAAGCAAAACGGCGTGAAATGATACTGTACTGCAGTCGTTTCGTTTCGTTATTTTATAATACGTTAAAGTCGAATCAAACTGTAAAATTCCATGACAAACTATGAAGTTAAATCTAAGGAACGCCTCCTATATTAATTAATAACATTTCTTTTTTACATCTTGAAATTTATCTTTCATTTTCCTTTATTTCAGCAACGTACTGTCACATGAAACATACGCACGAATAATGGCTAATTGCATTTAATTATGCTCAAGACAGGAAATTTGAAGAAATATTCGCTCAACCGAGTCATACAAATGTTTCATTTATGAAATAACTCATCAGAAATTATATTAAGTCTACCTCTGTATTTGCATATTTCATATACAAAATATCTTAAGATTAAATCAAAATTATTTCTTATAGTCCTACATTAACAAATATCGAGCCATTTTATTTACTGAATTCTCTCATCACGAGTATTTTAAATTTCGTTCCTTTTGACTCAACTGAAAACGAGTAGCAGCCATTTATTGTTTCAGCCATCTTTCGCTCCGGCAATCACATATTCGATGTTCTTTTTCTACTCTAGGCACAAGGCCCGAAATTTTGGGGGAGGGGGCCAGTCGATTACATCGACCCCAGTACGCAAATGGTACTTAATTCATCGACCCCGAAAGGATGAAAGGCAAAGTCGACCTCGGCGGAATTTGAACTCAGAACATAAAGACAGGCGAAATACCGCTAAGCATTTCACCCGGTGTGCTAACGTTTCTGCCAGCTCACCGCCTAACATATTCGATGTTCTGCAGAACCAATTCCCTTAAGGCAGAGAACAAGCCTATGCTTTCTCACGACTGTTTCAGCAACTAAAACCCTTATCAAAAGCATGATACCAGATATCAAGTCATACAAACAATGATAACCGATGCTTTTCATCCTTTTTATGTTAAAATGTAAACAAATAAAACACAAGCTTTTATCTCTGTCACTATGCCGCACCGCATATCTATTATCTTTTTAATACTCTGTGCATTAGATATATTAACACAAACTTAATTATGAAACCTTCTATCTAGCTGCCTCATCACATTTTCCCAGTTAATTTTATTAATGTTACATATATTAAATATCTTAACACGCACTTAACTCTCTCTCCTCCCCTCCCTCTCTCATACACACACACAAACAGACACACACATACACTCCCTATTTCTCCACTTAGCAATTTCCAGTTATTTTCCTTAATCCTCAACATGTGCAATACGCCAACTCTAATTTGTCTATCTATCTCGCGTTTTTCTTGTTCGTTTTTCAATGTTACCTGGATTAAATACATTAAAATTCATTTATCTATCTTATAAGTATATCTGTCAGTTATTTTTAATAGCTTTTTAATGTTCCGTATATTAAATTCAAACATGAATTTACACCTCATTTTCTTTATATCCGTAATTTATCGACCCCGAAAGGATGAAAGGCAAAGTCGACCTCGGCGGAATTTGAACCCAGAACGGGCGGACCCGCTAAGCATTTTACCCGGCGTGCAAATGGTTCTGCCAGCTCGCCACCTTTTGTGTACTAAACATATTAGCACTCTTTTACTTATCTATATTTTTTGGTTACTCGATGTCCTAAGTATGTTAGCACGAGCTCTCATTTCATTCATTTCTAGTAATTTCAGTGTCCCATCTCCGAAATATATTACAACCAGCTTACGTACTTATCTGCCTATCGAACTCATCACTTATTAATAGATATTTATAATCATCTCTTTAATGAATATGTGAAATCTCTCTCAAAAATCTATCTGCCTCATTCCATAATGATTTCTAGTTGTCATATTAAAGCCCAGTGTTTCAAATATATTATCACTAACATACATACTTGTCTAAATATCGAACCTATAACATATCGATTTTTTAAAAATGATTTAGGTATTAGACATCTGAAATCTAACTAACATATCTGTAAATCTATCTTTCTTACCACATATTTCGAATTCTCTTATTAATATATCGTATATGAAATATGCAGATACAGAGATGGGACTTAATATAATTGTGTAACTTTCTCTTTAATTTCATAACGTTTTTTATGGCTACCATTTTAAGGCTCCGCATGGACTTTCCAAAAATACGCAACGTCACCTCTATTGAGTGCATCGTTAGTTGTTGTTTTAACTTTGTCAGTGTGATGAAGAGCAAAGTGTTAATCCCTGTGGAAACACAATTTGGTATTGATCTCTTACATTGGCACAAGACCAATTTCTGCTGCGGTGGCACTGTAGTCAATTGATTCAACGCCAAGTACTATAATGGTATTTGTTTTATTGATCCTGCTAAAATGAAAAGTAAGGTCTATCCCGTCGAGATTTCTGCTAAGTTTTCGTCATTGAAACAAAAATGTGAAGAATAGCCATGTTTCGAAAGAGTTATAAATAATAAAAAAAACGTCAAAAAATTCTCTGAATAATACCAAAAAAAAAAACGATTTTTACTCGTTTCGCATCAGTTATCAGAAAATGTTTTGTTGTATGGAATGTCAAGTACGTTTCATTTTTGTTAATTTTTGGCGATTCCTTACCTATTTTTTTTTTGTCTCATTTTTAAAATCCTTGTTCTTTTATTATTTATTTTTGTGTTATTTTAGAGTTTAGAAAATATCTAAAAAACAAAAATAAGCAGAAAATGAATTAAATAAACTCTCGCCTCACTTTTAAAAATAGCTGCAACTTCAGTTCCTGATTTATTATTTTCCAGGAAAAATTTTGTTGTTTTTGTGGTAAAATGTGTATTTATTTCCTTGTTTATTCATAGTTTATATTTATATTTACATTTTATAGGCTTTTTTATATCACATTTTATTTCATTTTAACTTTTATTTTTAAAGCAACAACAAAAAGAAACAATGTTCACTTTGAATAGCCAAGTTGAACAGAATAAATTTACATTTTAATTACAAATGCAGAACATCGGAAAACCAAAACATCGAAAGCAACAAAATAAGAAGAAGATCATAAAAATTGCGCTTAAAATGTCAACTAAATGCAGTGAGAGAATATGCATGTGTAGTGTGGGTAGTGTAAAATGTAATAGGGAAAACAAAATATAGCGAAAGCATTATATAAAGCTAAAAATTGAGATGAAAAAGTTGTAATGAAGGCAAAAATAAAATAAAATGAAGATATTTCAAACAAAATGGCGGTGGGAAGAGAAATTCACAAGATAAACAGTCGGAATATTAACAAGATAATAAAGTGTAAAATATGCGCTAATGAATATATGGGGCATACCGATCTAGACAAACAAACCTTTAGTATTTCAGGTATTTAAGGGGTTGTGGAGTGAGAGAATAGATAAAGAGCTGGAGAAAATACCTTACGTTATTTCGTCACGCCTCTTTATGGCTGTTGTGAGTTCAAATCCCATTGAGGTCAAATTTACTTTTGATCATTACTGTGTGGAGAAAATAAAATATCTGACTGACAACTACTGAGCATAAATTGATTGATTAAACCCATCCACAGCCGCAACCATCACCATCCTATCAAAAATATGTGGCTTTTTCACCTCTATTAAAAATTAATATCTATGTCGTTTAGGGCGGCAGCTGGCAGAATCATTAGCAGACTGGGTAAAACGATTTGTGGCATTCCATACATCTTTACGTTCTGAGTTCAAACTTTGCCGTGGTCGACTTTGTCTTCATCTTTACTGGGTTGATAAAATAAGTACCAGTTTGTGGACTGGGGTCGATCGAATTGACTAGCTTCCACCCCCGAAATTACTGGCCTTGTGCCAGAATTCCATGTTTCTACTATAAGCACGAAATCAACTTTAAATTGGGAAACGTGTTAGTTGCACGCTGTTGATGTTGACACCATCTTTGCATTCAAATGTCACTCATGAAAATTACTAGGCATGCGATGAAGAGCTTTGCAATGATGATATCGCCGTGTCTGACGCTCGCCTCGACTGAAACTCATATGAATGTTGACAGCAGAAACATAATGGTAGTAGTACATCCTGAACGTGCCTTCCTGAAAAACTGTGATGTTCTGTGCATCACCCCAAACGCTATGGAAGGTATTTTTGCAATGAATTAAGCCAATAGCAGGCTCAGCTAACACTCTTTTTCAAGATCTAGAAGCTATAAGAAGGGATCTGCCATCTGCCGTACTGTAATATTTATATGGAAACCTACATGCTTCTTTTGCTACTGGTCACTGGGCGTCCAGGGATTCCAATATACAGGTATCTATACATACACACACACATACATAGATATATATATATACATACATATATATATATATATATATATATATATGCTGAGACCCCCTTCGGTCATGACTGACCATGGGATTGCACCTACAAAGTTACCCTCTCAGGCACAAGTTCGGGCAAGGTTGTTTTATGAAAGACCAGCAATCGCCCATGCATACCAGCCTCCCTTTTTCATGCCACCAGTGTTCTCCAAGGGAAAAGCAAAGGGGCCGATACAGCTTGGCACCTGTGACGTCGCAAATCATTTCTACAGCTAAGTGAACTGGAGCAACGTGAAATAAAGTGACTTGCTCAAGAACACAACACGCAGCCCGGTCCGAGATTCGAACTCACAACTCACGATCGTAAGCTCGAAGCCAGGCGCCTTCTACATATATATAAACATATATATGTATGTATATATATATATTTTTTTTTTTTTTTCACACACATAAGTACATATATGTATGGTGTGTGTACATATGTGTATATATATGTGTGTGTGTGATGAGCGTATGATGTTTTAATAGGATCAAATATCACTAACACATGTTACTAATACAAGTCTTCATCATCTTCTGTCTAATATAGATATTATATTATTTTTGTCCCAGTTGTTTATTCAAAGCCTTTTGTATGAAACCAAACAGGAGGGAAAAAATAATATCATAAAAAAAACAAAATGAAACGGAAAATAATGAAAGGCTTCAATGCTACAGATGTTATTAATGATAACGTCCCCTAGAAGACTCTTTGAACCTGAAGGCATTAATAAAAAGCCTTTCTCCCTGATACCAGCAGATTCTATTGTGTAATGGCACAATAAGTTATATACCGTATTCATTAAGGATATTGCCAATAGAAGGCAACAGTGTTCTATTGTGCGCTAAATAAGTAAAATACCCCGGCAACAACACATGCGTTAGATATCCAATGCTTTTCATAAGTGTGTGTGTGTGTGTGTGTGTGTGTGTGTGTGTGTGTGTGTGTGTGTGCTTGAGTGTGTGTGTGTACGTGTGTGTGTTTGTATGTGTTAGTCTGTGATTATGTGTATGCACGTAAGTATATATATGTATATATACATACATGTGTGTGTATGTATATATAGATACATAGATATGTGTGTCAGTGTGTGTGTGCGCGTTTACATATACATATATATGCATACAAACTTGTGATTATGCATGTGTGAATATATGTATATATACATACATGTGTGTGTATG
>NC_068994.1:55433136-55435834 GCF_001194135.2 Octopus bimaculoides | reverse complement strand
GCGTGTGTGTGTGTGTGTGTGTGTGTGTAAGTGTGTGTGAGCGTGTGCGGGCGTGTGTGTCTGTGAGAGAGAGAGGGAGAGAGACAGTAGGTAGGTGTATATATTTATATATGATTGACCGTTGACTGAACACTATTTAATTTTTTTTCTCCGTGTTTTTCTCCTTGTCTCCGTATTCTTTCTGTTGAAGAGCGTAGCTCGAAACGTCAAAGACTTTCCGTATTCCCGAGCGTCATACTAATACATCCTTTTGTTATTTACACCACCTGTCCTCGTCTGTTGTTATTATTTGCATATTCTCCCATATATAGGTAGTTAGCTAGGTAGATAGATGAATGTTGGGATATTGATATAGATATAGATATATATATACACACATATATGTATATCTACCTAGCTAGATACTTATATAAATACATATGTCTATATATATACATATATATATATATATATATATATATATATATATATATATATATATATATATATATATATTCACATACACATAAAAACACTGACACACACACGCACACGCGCGTGCGCACACGTATATATATATACGTATACATACCTATCTGTCTATCTCGCTCTCTCTATATATATATGTATATATATATATATATATATATATATATATATATATATATATATATATATATATACTCACACGCAAACACACACACACACACACACACACACACACGCATACACTCAGACTCATACACACACACAAGGTAAGATTTACTAGCTGAAGTTCTTAACGAAAGCTTCTTAAGTTATCGAACGGTTTGTTCAAGCTGTTGATGGAATTAGATTTCAACGTTTAATTTCCATCATACTTACGGCATGGCTTCTCTCATTGTCCATCAATAATACTTTTATAAGATCCGAAATCACTGATACACCGATAGAGAGAGAAATTACAAAAGTCACGAGGCCATCTTATACGTAAGACAACTTAAATTACTATATTAGCTGACCTATTTATCATCTCTGTTTATCTATCTCTGACTCTTGATCTCAGTAACTCTATTTCATTTCGACTCGTCCTTTACTCATTCCAGGATATATATTCATATATATACTCCTAGCTCTGTTTGCGACGTCATCTACTCTCAACTCCTTAGATTTATCACGTAAACGCTTATCGTCTGCTCAACCACGCGATTTATGTCTTCTGCACACTAACTACTCCATTGTGGGACCGTAATTTTTTTTCGGCTTTTACTTCACTTCAAGAAAACTTTCTGGAGATGTATGATCTCTATTTACTTGCTTGTCGCTATATATTTATAAAATGACACAAACAGAATAAAGATCGTTTTTTGTTTGGGTTTTTTTTTTCCACCAGAAACATAAAGCTGATATGAATCGATTTTTAAAATCGCTCATCTTTATCTTGTGCATTTTAAACATTTCGAAGAATGCAAAGCTTGCAAAGTATGTGTCAGAATCCACAGCTTGATGCATTTGAATATAACAGAAACGAAACGAAATATCTTCTGTAGAATTAATCTCGGCTATGCAAGCCTCCAGTGGAAATACCTTTAACTTAGTCGGTCATTTTTTTTTTCCCAGTCGGTGAAGTCATAAAGTTTTAAAATATACCAGACGTCATAGAGCCGTCGATAATAAATAACAGAACGAACAGAGATAACAAAACCTTTTATTGAAATAATGTAATAAAAAGATCAAAGATCGTTGCAAGAGAAGATGAAATTAATGATTTTATTCAGAAAAATTTAGAGAAAGAATTTATTTATTAATTTTATTTATTTATTTATTTATTTATTTATTTATTTATTTGGACGAGGTGGGAGTGGATATAATAATAAATAAATTTTATGCAATGAAGATGAAAGGAAAATATTAAAAAAAAAAGAGTATAAGTTGCCAAAGACAAGATGGAAATTTTATAATAATAATAATGATAATAATAATAATAATAATAATAATAATAATAATAATAATAATAATAATAATAATAATAACGGTGATAATGATAAACACTTCAAAATAGATTTAGAGATCTAAAAAAGCAAAATAATAATAATGATAATTATAATAATAATAACAATAATGATAATAATAATAACAACAACAACAACACTAATTTGTCTGGATTTTATTTCTCATTGCATTTTTCGTCTTTATTCTTTTCTCTTTCTTCTTACAAATGTTATTATAATTGTTGTTTTTATTGTTTTGTTGACGAATTTGTTGATATTTTTACATTTTTTGCATTTTTTTATATGTTTTTGTTAATGAGGTTGTTATTGTCACTGTTTCATTTTGATTTCCCTCTTATTATTATTATTATTATTATTATTATTATTATTATTATTATTATTATTATTATTATTATCACTATTACTATTATGTCGCGTCTTCGTTATGGTAGTAATATACTTTTTACATTTATATTATTTGTTTGCCTTAATGTTAATTTTTATTATCTCCCTTTGTTGTTTGTGGTATTGTTGTTGTTGTATTTTTATTGTTTGTAAGTTCGTTTCGTGAAGACTTCAAAACTTCATAATTATTGTAGAAAATATTTGTGAAGCATTACGGTACATCGATAGGGATCTGTTCATGAGTGGGTGGTGGGATGTCTAAAGTTATGTATATATACGTGTTTGTAGTTTGTAGTGTATATATGTATGTATGTGTATATATATATATATATATATATATATAT
>NC_068994.1:55431421-55432654 GCF_001194135.2 Octopus bimaculoides | reverse complement strand
ATATATACATATGAACACACACTCACGCACATACATATATTAACCCATACACACGCAATAATATGTGTGTGAGTGTGTGCATGCGACCAAATATGTGTTTTTATTTATGCGTATGACATATTCAATATCCATACATATAAATATGTCTGCAACGATATTCCTATCGTATATGATTGTATATGTTTGCAGTGCTGCAGTGTGTCTGAATGTGGTAGTGCGAATTTCTAATTATTCAAAAATTTCCAATGACAGTATAAATCTAGACAACTTCTGCGCATGACTCTATTGTCCACGGCGGCCATTGTTCCAGTGAGATAATCTGTACTGCCAGATCTTCTTTTTCCTCTCTTTTCCCTCTCTCTCTCTCTCTCTCACTCTCTCTCTCTCTCTCTCTCTCTCTCCATTTCCACCCTGTTCTTTTCTTTAATTTTCTTTCTCCCTTCATCTTTGCTTTTCTCTCTTTCTCTTTCAACTATCTCTTCTCTCTCACCATCTTGCTCCCGCTTTCTCACTCTCTCCCCACTTTCTCCAGAGTGTCTTTCTTGCACCCCCTCTCTATCACCCCCAGTCTCTCTCTCTTTCTCTCTCTCTCTCTCTCTATCTATCCATCTATCTAAGCTTCCTTATTTCTTATCCAACTCTTTCTTTTCCTTTCATCTACCCCTCTCCCTCACTCTCCCTCTCTTTCACTCTCACCTTCTCTCTCTTTCTCTCTCAGCTTTCTCTCTTCCATATCCATCTCTCTCTTTTTATTCATTTGTCCCTGCCTCTCTCTTCCTTTCTCTCCCCCTCACTTTCACACTCTCTTCCTCTTGATTTTCTTTCTTCCATTTCTCTCTTTCTGTTTTTCTTCCTCTTTCTCTCATTCTCTATTTCTCTCTCTCTATATATGTTTCCTTTCTTCTTTACCCCTTCCTCTTTTCTTTCATGCACTTTACCCTAGCTCAGTCTTCTTTCTCTCTTTCCTTCTCTCTCTCTATTTATCTATTTTACTCTGTCTCTATCCCTATCTCTCTCCCCCTCTCTCTCTCTCTCTCTCTCTCTCTCTCTCTCTCTCTGTATCACTCCCTCTCTCTCTCTCTCTCTCTCTCTGTATCACTCTCTCTCTCTCTTTCTGTATCACTCTCTTTCTTTCTCTCATTCTCTTAGTCATCCATTTCCTCCACATCTTCCTTTTCCACTTCATAAATATATAATGAATTAAACAAACAATGATATATATATATACATATG
>NC_068994.1:55430530-55431227 GCF_001194135.2 Octopus bimaculoides | reverse complement strand
ATATATATATATATATATATATATATATATATATATATATATACATGTCACTTTTAGACACACAAACAACAATTCTATCAAAAATGTTATTTCAATGAGTTATTCCTAACATTTACATTATTATCAACTTCGGTTTACATTCTTGCTAGAAATGGTTATGTGGTATTATATTTCGAAGTTTTTTTTGCCAATTCCGCTTCCTCGGTTTTTGTATAAGGTTTGTTTTCATAGTTCATGGACCGCTTATTCTATATTTCTGAATATTTTTAACATGCATTTTGTATCAAATATTGTTGTTGTTGTTGTTGTTGTTGTTGTTATTGTTGAGTGAGAAAGCAGCGCATGCCATCAAAGTGACGTTAGAGCAGAAATATACGAAGCCCAATATACCCATCATGACTACCCGTCTGATAAGGGTACACCGCACACATTGCATCACAACCATATGTGCGCGACATGGTGACTTCATATCAAGATAAACGCTATTATTACTACTACTACTACTACTACTACTACTACTACTACTAATACTACTACTGAGAAGGCAAGGTGGCAGAACTGATAGCATTTTGAACAATTTCTTTCGGTTCCTCTCCTTCTGGGTTCAAATTCCGCCGGAGCTGACTTTACCTTTCATCCTTTCTGGGTCCATAAAATAAGGCATCAGCTGAGTCTCTCTCTCTCTCTCTCTCTCTCT
>NC_068994.1:55427377-55430038 GCF_001194135.2 Octopus bimaculoides | reverse complement strand
ATATATACGTATGTATTATGAATATATGTCTGTGTTCACATATATGTGTGTGTGTGTGTGTGTCGGTGGGTGTGTATTGACACAGAAAACATATACCACTTTCTGTCTTTTTTTCCTTTCCTCTTCTAAGCTTCCTATTTGATGTTCACTCTGCATCCAATAGCATTCCGCTCCCTCACGTCTGACACGCCCAGACCCCTGTTCGCTGTTTTGAACATCACTCACATCTGAAATTCTTCAGTTCTGGACACAGCGATCCTGTCTCTCCAAACGACTTCTCTATGATGTTGTGCGATCCGTGTCCCCCTTTCCACGATACCACCAACCACTTAACCTCCTCCATCCAACTTCCTCGCTTTCATCTTCCTCTTCTTCAGACTATTACGTATATTATTTGCTTTATTATTTATTTAATTATTTATTTATTCATTTTTTTTTTACCTCTTGTCGAAAACTCGTTACTACTTCATAGAAGACAGACTTCTCATTCATCTTCCGCAACTCTCGACAATTCCATGCTTCACACGATCTCTGCCACCACCAAGACCACCACAACAACAGCAACAGCAACAGCTACTGCCATCACCACCATCATCATCCTCATCATCGTCATCTTCTTCCTCTCGTTCTTCTTTACCCACCTCTACTCTTCATTTTCATTATTCCCTTGATTCTCTTCCTCCTCCTTCTCCCCTCTGACCCACCCCCTCTTCCCATCATTATCTCCACCTTCATTTCAAACTACCTCTTCAGTTCGCTCTATTATCCATTTGTCTTCCGTTCTGTCTTCCCACCACCCTTCGTCTCACTATATGTGTGTACGTGTTTATATGCATATAAAACAAAAAAAAACAGATAGATAGATAGATAGATAGATAGATAGACAGGTAGATAAATAGATGGATAAATAGACAGATAGATAGGTAGATAGATAAGTAAGTAGATAGATAGCTAGATGGATAGATAGATCGGTAGGTAGATAGATAGATAGATAGATAGATAGATAGATAGATAGATAGATAGATAGATAGATAGATAGATAGATAGATAGATAGCAGCTTACGGATTTTCCTGGCAGTCTTCCTTATTTCGCTCATATTCCAGTCCAACACATTGAAATTGTAACTAACAACTGGAACTGCTAAGGAGCTAACACCTTGTTACGTGCATTTAACTCGGATTTCAGGACTGCTCGAACTCTCCCGTAACACTCCTTCCTCATCTTCTCTTTCATACTTGCATGTTGAATGCCAGAGCCCTCATTTATTACGAGGTATTTGTATGTTTGTACCTGCTCGAGTTCTTTTATGACTGTGTCAACATCCAACACCACTGAACCTGAGGTCTTCAATTTCCCATTCTGGAGAGTGGCCTTGGCACATTTGTCAAGACTAAATTTCATCCCAGTGTCATCGCTGAATGCTTTCACAGTACATAGTAGTCCTTCAAGCTCATTATCGTCTTTGCCATAGAGTTTTAAGCCATCCATATAAAATAAATGTCTTATTTTCTTGTCGCCAATTTTACATCCATACTCTGTTCTGTTAAGTTCACTTCTAAGTGGTATTAGAGCTATGCAGAAAATTAAAGGTAAAAGTGAGTCACCTTGGAAAATGCCGTAGTTGATATCAATATTTTTGTGGTGAGTACTCCATTAGAGTGATATAAATAGAGATTCGTATTCCACACTGAAATGTTTTGCTTCAGGAAGTTTGAAATCATAGGAGATATTTTGAAGATATCCAGCGATTTCAAGATCCATGACTGTAGCGTGCTGTTAAAGGCTTTTTTTATAATCAATCCATGCGGAAATGAGATTTCTGCGTTTGCTATGACAGTTCTCAAGGATCATACGATTGATTAAGAGTTGGTCTTTGCATCCGTATGAGCCTCGTCGGCCCCCTTTCTGTACAGTGGGGAAAATATCGTTCTGTTCCATAAATTTCTATGTTTTCTCCACGAGGATGGATGTTAAAATTTTATACGTGGTAGATAGACATGTTATGGGCCGATAGTTTTGGGGAAATTTGGCTTCATTATTCTTAGGGAGTAGATAATACCTCCTGCTAACCAATCGGGTGTTTTCGTAGGATCTCTCATAATTTCATTGAATAACTGAACTAACTTTCCATGTGCGCACGTGAGCGATGCGAGCCAGAAATTTGGCACCACCATCAACACCACCACCGCCCTCACTACCACCACCACCACCAACGTCGTCGTCATCGTCATCATCATCATTATCATCATCATATTTCCATTGATCTTTACACGACTTTCTACACAGTCATTCAATCTGCTGGAAACAGCAGCGAAGTGTCCTTCTATTCATTACACACACACACGCACGCACACACACACCTTGACATTAAAAGCGGATTAATTTGACAGTCCTGCCCCTGATACACAAAACATATGGGCAGGGCATGGTTGGAATTTCTTTGATCATAGGTCTGCATAAACAGGGCTGACCTGATTCTAAGCAAAATCAACAACAGCCATCGATCATCCAAGACCCCTTTACGCCTCGAACCCGGCGTCACCATGTCATCTTGACATTATCTCGTTTTTCTTCTTCATTTCTTTTCCTTTCATTCTATACTTCATGTCTTATCTACGTTTCTTTCTTTCTCTCGATCTCATTTATCTTCACTTAAATAC
>NC_068994.1:55425938-55426917 GCF_001194135.2 Octopus bimaculoides | reverse complement strand
TAGAGAGAGAGAGAGAGAGAGAGAGAGAGAGAGAGATTCAAAATGAACATGGTACTTAAGTTTAGGCGCCAGAATTTAGTATGGTATTATCCAAACAATTCCTAAAAATATGGTGATCAAAAATCAAAATAAGCAACAAGGATATTGAAGGTTAATCCAGAGCAATCTTCAGCTGCACAAAGATACAGAAAATTTACTGAAATTTACTTTCAGTAGAAGGACATATTACTGTTGTAACTACATTTAAACAATCCAAGTGCGTGTGTATGTATGTATGTATGTATGTATGTATGTATGTACGTATGTATGTATCGTTCATTCCGTTTCTTCCAACCTGATTCTCCGGTACATTCACCAAATTCAGTGACAATATCGGAACGAAAGATATCCGAAGGGGCTTCTCTTGATGTGGAACCTGTCCAAAATACAAAGGAAAAGATTTAACTAAACTTTAAACAGCAAAACGTTTTCCTTCTGCTGCAGTTCCCAGAATGTGTAGTGGTTGCAACAAGGTGAACATCAAAGATTCAGTGACCTTGGTTCGATCCCTAGGTAAAACAGTGTTCTATAGACATGTATCATAAGGTTCATATCTGAGGTTGTGTGTGTGTGCATCAGAAAGAGAGAGAGGTGTGAGAGAGAGTGTGTGTGTGTGTGTGTAAGTCTGTATGTGTGTGTGTTTGTGCGTTTTTGTATTTATGCATATATGTATATATGTATGTATGTATGTATGTATGTATGCATGCATAAATAGCTAGCTAGCGAGATAGATAGATAGATAGATAGATAGATAGATAGATAGATAGATAGATAGATAGATAGATAGATAGATAGATAGATAGATAGATTGGTTCGTGAATATATACATACACATATATATATATACACACATATGCATATATATGCATACATCAATATGTACATCTCTTACTCTCACTCTCTCTTACTCTCTCTCTCTCTCTCTCTCTCTCTCTATATA
>NC_068994.1:55424716-55425706 GCF_001194135.2 Octopus bimaculoides | reverse complement strand
GCAATATATGGATAATTTATCCTGATCATGCTATTTATAGCATTATCACGAGTTTGAGAAATAAATTTATTTCTGTATCCTATATATATATATAGAGACACTGTTATTCACGTAAAATGTGTATTTGTAAAGATGGTGCATTTCTATGCAAATATTGTAGTCTGTAAGTTTTCCGGTGCATATATCCACTGCAGAGCTTGGTGTGAATACATGTGTAATGCATTTTGTATGTACATGTATCATGCGAAAGAGTGCGCATTTGTATGCATCTAGTAAAGTATGTAACGTTTATTTGAATGCAAAATGCTATATGAGTGTACATGTTTCTGAAGATATGGGGGTATGTTCATACGCAGTGTAAAGAAATGAAGTATATGTGGATGTACAAATATATATATGGATGAATAGCTTAAATATAGATTAAGATGTATGCATCTGTATAGATCTGATATAACAATTCATGAATATACAAAACTGTATATATGCATACATTTGGTACATTTAGTGTTGTAGAAAGTATATATAGCCCGTTGATATTGCGTGAAGTGCCGTGCATTTATACACACCTGGCGTAGTGGATTCATATCGTGTCCTGTATGTGTCAATGGCGAATGTATTGTGTGAAGTAATGTATAGCATATACACGTGTACAGCTAGTTCAGGAAGCAACGCTCGTACATATATACATTTGTGTATGTGTGTGTGTGTGTGTGTGCGCGTTTGCGTACAATACTATACGTAGCTGCATTATTCAGTGTATATTATTGTCTTGTGTGAGTATGTGAGTGCTCAAGTGTGAGTGCTCAAGTGTGAGCTAGCTGCTGGTCATATGTTAATGATGCTGAAAGTCTCATTATCAGCTCTTGTACGTTACCCAAACGACTAGCACCCTGCAAGCAAAGCACTCGTCAATTGTGGCTGCGTATTGTTATCATTCTCTCCAACGCCACTCCCCCAGCTCTCTGACGATGCAGCAGCGCCGCGGGGGGG
>NC_068994.1:55422930-55424481 GCF_001194135.2 Octopus bimaculoides | reverse complement strand
TATATATATATATATATATATATATATATATATATGTATGTATGTATGTATGTATACATAAATGTAAATACACACATTTAAAAAAGAAGTTAGACACGCGTATAGTTACACATACAGTACTCACACACTCTTACACATACACATGTATATATGCGTGTATATGTGCATATATATGTGTGTGTATACGTATATATATATATATGCATATGTGTATATATATATATATATATATATATATATATGTTTTTATGTATGTATCCATATATACACACATATTCATATGTATATATAGGTATATCTTTATGAATATATATATATGTATGTATATGTGTATATTCATGTATACACATGCATATATAGTGCACAACTCAACACAAACACACATTTATATCCAAGCATGCATACATATTTAGTAGGATGCTAAAACATGCACTGAGTAGAAAGCTTTAAATGACGTATTATAGCGCAAACCGTGCATACATTTTAAGTGCGTGCGCATGTGTGGAAGTCTATGTACCTGTGTCTGTCGATAGAGAGAGAGAGAGAGAGAGAGTAAGAAGGAATAGTACAGTAAAAGCAAATACTCCATTCGTATAGAGATAAACGACACACACACACATACACACACACACACACATATAAACACATACATGTTCAGATATAGAAACACGTAGACAAACACATCCACAGATGAACCATACTTATACATACTTCAGCATAAGCACACACTTGTATTTATATGCATACCATTATCGGAATTATATGGCGATTCTCTCTATGAAAACCATTGCTTTTCATGTCTCCTTCACTAACCTAGATTTTTTTTATTTTTGCTATTTCTCGAAACTACTACACAATAATACTCTTAAAGAAAAATGGCCGACTTAAATCAGAAATTTCATTTTTTGGCATTTAGCTTATCTTTAACCACCTATTTTAACATAAAATCGTTGATTTCATCTAAATCCATTTTAACGTTTTCAACTCTGACATACGTGTTACCTTTCGTTTCTTTGTTTAATAATTAAGACTTCAGTTTCAAAAAAACAACAAATTCCGGTGACTTTGCTAAACCGCTACGCTCAGGCACCAATGAACCTTCTTTTGATCTTCATAATCATTTTTCAAGTCAGCCATATTTATCATTCGTACCAGTAATTTTAATAGTATTGAAAGGATCACAATATTTCAAAGCGTATAAGCTATCCCTTTTGAAGGTTTCTCTATTGCTATTAATATTACCTAATGTTTGTCTAACATGATCAGTTGGCTTCCCAATAACGCATACTTTTTTGATTATCAACTTCTTATATATTCCGTTACTGTATCATCTCTAAATAGTTTATTATTCATGAATGCAGAATCATTATCTCATGCACTTTTTTTTCTTCTTTCACACTCGACCTACCCATGCCATTGCAATCTTTGTATATGGCTTTGCACAATCTCGCTGTATGAATTTATTCTACAAGTAATTGATCCTTAACCTCTATGTGCGCTCTCCCTCTCTCTCTCTCTCTCTCTCTCTCTCTCTCTCTCTCTCTCTCTCTC
>NC_068994.1:55417305-55422565 GCF_001194135.2 Octopus bimaculoides | reverse complement strand
TATATATATATATATATATATATATATATATATCGAAGTATGATCCACTGTAACTTCTCTAACCAATCTATCACCAATACCGGTACACGTTATCAGTCTGAAATTATCAGCTACATTGCCTTTGTCTGTGTTCTTCAAACACAGAATTGTTCTACTTCATGTCAGCCATTTTGGCAATATATCTCGGACACATAATATATTATTTAAAAGTTCAAAAGGTTTTCTTATCCTCTGCCGCCATTGCAACTCATCAACGCCAGACGCTTTCTAGTTTCGTAATTTCGGTGACTTCTTGCCTAAGATCGTAATCTGCTCTTATAACAATGTCGTCTTCCATATTGCTTAACATTACTTACATTCTGATAAAATATCTGCAACAATAACAACAAAAAATAACTGTCCATTTCTTTCGTTTTCTGCTTTGTTTCTTCAAATTCTATCCCCGCCAATGTTTGCATTTTTCAGTGCTATGAATTATTTTAGCATTGTTTAAGTTCCAATTTACCTCTTCTTATAGAATTATCCTAAGTCTATGTAGAACGTATAATTCCACTTTTATTGTTTTACCCTTTCACTGTCCATATCTGTTAACATTAACCTCTCAAGCTATAACTCCCAGGATTTTTTTTTTCTCGTCTTATACCATATTTTCTTTCAAGCAACAAATATTAAGTAATAATTCTCATTATTTTCTCATATTCTTTGTCTCTTCACTAATAAGCATACGCTGGGGGGTTTTTTTCATCCTTTTTACACAATCTTCAATTATCTTATAATGTCCGGCTTGCGTACTTTTCCTAAAGATTCATTCTATTTTTTCTTCAATTCCGAATCTCTCAGAAACATAACAGTGTTTCGTACATTTATTACTCGTCTTGATCCTATCGCTACCAATATAATATAACATACCGTAGTGACTGATTGTCACAGCCCCACCGGACTCTTCTTCTTCTTCTTCTTCATCTCTTTGCTGTCTTCCTTGCTTTTTCTTTTCCTTTTAACACTGTTTCACTTATTCAATATTCATTCCTTATAGATCTTATTTGGCTTCTGTCACATATTCTTTCTTTCCTTCTCTACATTCAGAACATTTTTTTCCCTTACATTCGCTAATTTCATTCATATATTTCTTCTTATCGTTCCGGAAACGTTCTCCCTAATCTCTTCTCTCTATCTCAGTATTTGCCAAAGAATCGATATTTTTTAATTACCCAAACTTCATCAGGGATTCTTTTAGTTTTCTCAGATGTTTTTATTCTTTTTCTTTCGTTTATATTTCCCCTTATTATTGTTGTTCTTCTTCGTGTTGTTTATGCTGTTGATATTAGTAATCTTTTCTCTCTGCAAAATTGGAACACTCACGCTAACTCCCTATCCCCTATATCTGCATATGCATATGTGTACATCTATCTATCTATCTATATGTATGTGTGTGTATGTGTACGTGTTTGTGTGTGTGTATGTATACATATATATGTATATATATATACATATACATTTATACATATATATATATATAAGCATGCATATGTATATATGTATATATATAAGCATGCATATATATGTGTATATGTGTGTGTGTGTGTGTGTGTGTGTGTGTGTGTGTGTGTGTGTGTGTATGCGCGCGTGTGAAACATTTAACAGTTTTTAAATTTTTGTCCCTTGCTTATTAATGAAATATCAACCCATCAGTCTTACATCGTAAAATTAAATTTCTTAATCTTATTCTCATCACTTATGTTTATTTTTATCACCATCATCATCATCATTATTATTATCATTATTATAGTTACGAGCTTTTTGTTTGTCTGTTTGTTTGTTTGTTTGTTTGTTTGTTTTTTACTGCATCACCAGCTGCACATCTGCATTTCTAAGATGTGTTCAGAATTATCTTACATCACAAGGTGTCTTACATCTAATCTACTGTGCTTTATCCGTTGTTAATATACCGTTTCGTTTGTTTGTTTGTTGTGAAATGTATTATTTAAGGTAGTGAGAAGTGATTATCTATAATTATTATTATTATTATTATTATTATTATTATTATTATTATTATTATTATTATTATTATTATATGTGCTGTGTATGTGAAATGTATCTCTTACTGAGTGATAATTTTGTTACGTAGATACTGTGTAAGTTGCGTTATAGTATTACAGTAGCGGTAAATGATCGTGTAGAAAGTATAGTATTTGATTTTTTTGATTCTGAATTCAATGTGTCTTAGGTATGATGTGGGGAGACGTGGGTTGTGCCTTGCAGGAATACATACGTTCGTACGTGTAAAAGTTGTAAACGCCGAAATCGTGCGTGTATGTGTGTCTGTGTGTCTGTGTATGTATGTGTTTGTGTGTGCGTTGCTTGCTTAATGTTCTTATCTATCATACATTGTACATCTGCTATTGTGGCTCAATGCATGTTAAGCGTTGCCGGCCACAGCAATCGTACTGAACACCGGGTATATTACCATTCGGCAAGTTCCACACTGTAACTAAGAACGAAGAACATTCAAATACAAGGATGCTACTGCAAGACGTACATTCCATGAAACTGAAGACCTACCAAGTTCGATAGAGAACAAAGATTCTTGATGTAAAGTTGTGAAGATTACTTCAATTGCGGTAGCTTCAAGATGAGAACAGCGACCATTTTGGAGTAAAGATTATTTTCCAGCATAACATGGCAGTCCTGGTTTAGGACGAATGTTGCTGTAATTTAGCCCAAGGAGACATCGTCTCCAGCTGGCTATACAACACGATCTGTGTCTGAGGGTGCTAGATTCCCGAACAAGGGAATCTAGCACCCCCACTCAGCTCAAAGCAATATCTGTGTATCGCCATGTTATGTTGGCAAATAATCTTTACTCCAAAGTACTGTTGCTGAATATCTCTAGTTGTGAGATTTAAAAATAGTAATTTTCTAAGCGACCATTTTGTTTACCATATTTACTTTTATGTTGTACAGTTTTTGTATTTTCATTACAATATTCTTGTACCTAGCTAGATTTTTTCGAACGATGCTTTAGTCAAACGGGATTCAAATGTAGATTACAATGCATAGTTATTTATCGTTGACTTTCATTACGTCTAAGTATTTCTGTTAAGTCAGCTCGGTCTGAATATTCATAGTGAAGTGTTTCATAGCCATGTCACAATCACATTAAATTTTGAGGATACATTTGTACTACACACACACACACACTCACACACACATACGCACACACATAATTATATGACGGGTTTCTTTCAGTTTCTATCTACCAAATCCACTCAAAAGGCTTTGTTCGGCCCGATGCTATAGTAGAAGACACTTGCCGAAGGTGCCACGCCGTGGGACTGAACTCGTAACCATGTAGTTGGTAAGCAAGCTACTTGCCACACGGCCATTTCTGAGCATGTTGTTGTTAATTTTCTGAACACAACACAATAGCAATTTTTTTCAAAGGTAACAAAAACCTACATTTTCTTTTTGTAAAAACTGCGATAGAAAGTATTGCACTATTTCCATGGACAGTTATTTGTAATTGCTGGCAATGGGTCGAACATTTTGCCAAAGTATTCAAATCAAAGTCTTCAACAAAAGCGTTTTTATATACACTTTCTCCATGTGATCCATTCAACAGTTCAGGTGAAGTAATAGCTGATCCTTTTACTGGACTTGGCCATGCTGCCACCTTACTTCTGACTAATGGAAACGTTTTAAATGATTCTTCATACAATTGTTTGGCGACAATAACAATTCGAATCATGTGACTTCGTCTTCACCTGCAATTGTCTACGCCGCCATCACAGTCGTATTTGTTGTTGTTTCATGTTTTTGTATTCGTTGCTTATTATCGTCGCCTACTTTATATATAACTGCTTATATACAACTACTTGCTGTTTAATGGGGTTTACTTATAGTATTTTCGTTATATTTTCTTGTCTTATTGTCGCTACCTTGGTCATTCACCCCTCCACCTTTTCTTTTATCTACAATGTAGTAATTAACATTTTGTGAACCTATATCAATATATTTTATGAAAATGAAGCTGTAATTAAAGGAAAGAGGAAATATACTAATAGATTTCATTCCAGTTAGTAAATTATAAGTTTTGGGACTAATATTGTTTTGATATTATGTAGAAAGATTTTATAAGACAATTTTTGTTGTTAATATTCCAACAAATTAAGGTGGCGAACTGGCAGAAACGTTACGTCTCCGTAACTTTGCGATTCGGCAAAAAAGACCGACTGAAGAAGTACTGGGCCTTACAAAAAAACAAAAAACAAATACTGAGGTTTGGTTCGTTCGACTAAAATTCTTCTAGGTGGTGCTCCAGCTTGGTTGCAATCTAACGACTGAAACAAATAAAAGAAATGATGAAAGGAAAAAAACATATAAAAATACATTTCTATTTGTGTGTGTTTGAGTAAGTGAGAGAGCGAGTGAGTGAGAGAGTGAGTGAGAGAGTGAGTGAGAGAGTGAGTGAGTGAAGGAGTGAGTGAGATAGTGAGTGAGAGAGTGAGAGAGAGAGTGAGAGAGTGAGAGAGAGAGTGAGAGAGTGAGCGATGATGCTTAGTTTTGTATGTATGCGTGTTTGCAAGTACTTATATAAGTAAACAAAATAATTGCTGAAGCTTTTCTATTATTTTATTCATCCAACTAAAAGAAAACATTTCGTTTCTCGATACATGCAATTAGAGACTGAATCTTCTTTTTAACTCTCCCCTCTCCACTCAATTCCGCCTCATTACCCTTTCCTCTTTACTTTGTCATCCTCTCTCTCTCTCTCTCTCTCTCTCTCTCTCTCTCTCTCTCTCTCTCTCTCTCTTTCTCTATCTATCTATCTATCTATCTTTCTCTTTCTCTTCTCGCTCCTCTCTCACCTTTACTGAAACTATCGGTCTAACAAACTACCATCTTTCTATGAAGGTGACTTTGCATCATGCCATCTAGCTATATCTCTCTGCCATTCTGCCATTAATACACAAAACACATATCCACACACACACACACATCATTGTATGTATGCATGGTTGTATGATTGTATGTGTGTGTGTGTGTGTGTGTGTGTGTGTGTGTGTGTGTGTGTGTGTGTGTGTGTTGTGTTTATCTCCGTATTCCTATTTTCTACGTCTATAAATTGCTCAATGTTTTTCTCTTTGTCAACTTATCAATGTATTTGGTAATAGCTGGTAATAATCACTTATCTATAACTACATTCATGTCACTGTGTGCATATATGTGCGTATGTATGTATATATATATATATATATAC
>NC_068994.1:55414427-55417101 GCF_001194135.2 Octopus bimaculoides | reverse complement strand
TATACATATATCTGTGTGTGTCTGCATACATATAAATAACATATACATCTATTTACACGTATGTGTATATATATATATATATATATATATACGTACATATATGCTCATGTGCTTATATATTTTTTGTGTATGTGCGTATGTTACTATCTACATCATGTGACCGTCACTACATTCTTTTCTCTTTGGTTGAACTGATTCTTCTTGAAAAATTTCTGGCAATTTACTTCTGTAGTTAGAGATATGTATATTTTTTTTCACCACCTACTTAACGAAAAGTTTTAGATAGAGATATCTCAATTTCATTCTAATATTGCGTCATTATATCCAAATATAAGAGTCTGTGGAAGAAACAGAGAAACATAGAGAGAGAGAGAGAGAGACAGAGACAGAAAAAGTATACGTGCGTTTCTTCCACAGGTCTGGTACCGTAGTTTTGGTAAGAATGGTTTACTTTTGTCAATACAAACAAGAGCAGAGACACACGAGACGGTGAGTTTCAAATTTTGGCACAAGGTTAGCAATTTCAGGTAACAGAGAAGTCGATTATATTGATTCCCGGGTCAAACTAAAGAGTTAGACCCGAGCAAAAAGAAAAGAAAATAAAAAATAGTCTAATAGTTGTACAACAACATGTGGTAAACGAATATGAAAAAAATGCGCACTCGCGAACAGGGGCGTTGGGGAGAGGATTCGGAAAATTCACTTCGTCAGACCATGACCTTTAAACTCTAGTGTTTGACCCGAGCAAAAAAAAATTTTTTAATACTGTAATAGGTGTACAGCAACAGGTCCTTTAAACTCCAGTGTTTGCCCAAGGTGCCATGCAGTGGGACTGTACCCGGAACCGTGTGATTGGGAAGAATATCCTTTTTCTTTAGTGAAATGCACCAATTCTATGATACGCGTCAATATTCACTTCTGATTGGTAACGGTGAGGACGACTACTAAATCGGTATACCACAGCAAGATCCCCAAAATCGTAATGAACATCTCACCAAGCCAGTATCCTGCATGGACTTCTACTCATCCTTTCTATTATTGGTACAAGGCCTGAAATTTGGGAGAAAGAACAAGTCGATTACATCAACCCTAGTATTCAGTTGGTACTTATTTTATCGACCCCGAAAGGATGAAAGGCAAAACCGGCCTAGGTGGAATATGAGCTCAGAACATAAAGACAGACGAAATGTCACTAAGCATTTTACCCGGCCTATTAACAATTCTACCAGATTGCCGCCTTAGAAGACGAATAAATAATGATTATTTTTACATCGATACAAGACTAGATTTTTCTAGAAGGCTGGTTCTTTGCACGTTCCATACTTCAGCGCGAACTTTATCACATCCCTCTCCCCGGATGGCTAAAAAGAAAATTTAATGCCGGCCGATTTCGAACTCAGATCACACAGGGATTTGACGAGATTCTCTTCTGCAATTTAGCAGCTGACATATTGCAATTAAACAAGACAATATGACGGAATTAAGAAAACAAACCGCATCAACTTTCCCCCATAACCCTAACAAATTAATTTGATTAAGAAATATTTAAAAAAAAATAATAATAAAGAAAAAAAGAGAAGAGAGAACATGATTGTAATATTAAGAAAGAGCCGATACAATAAAATAGAAATTTTATGACTGAAAATATTTAAATATAACTTTGATAATTAAAAAAGAATAGAAACTAAAGATGGATTACAAATAAGCGTGATTCTATTCAATAATAAGGGAAATAAAACTCGAAAACTAATTAATGATGCTATAAAATATGATATTAATGTAAGAAAATGAATTAAAACTGATGTAAACCGCCTAGTTTATGCTTCACAGCATTGAAAGCATTAAACAAAATATATACAATAATAATAATAATAATAATAATAATAATAATAATAATAATAATAATAATAATAATAATAATAATAATAATAATAATAATATGGGTACAAATAAACTCTAGAAACAAAGGAAGCCTTCTGGGTAAGAAGGACGGCGGATTAGAACATAAAAGTTATTAAGCAAATATAAAAAGGATATTTTACTAAGAAATTATGAAAGTAATGCATGCGAATGAAACAGAGGGATAGGATCTAAAACAAAACGGAATGTATTTCATGATAATTGCCAATATACAGTAGCAGTAACGATGACGACGACGAGGACGAGGACGACGACGACGATGGAGATGATGATGGTGATGATCGTTTCTGTAGTGGTCACATGGGCCGAACATAAAACAAACAGCGACTATAATACAAAACCAGGGTCACGTGGGGTTTAAATCAAAAATCGAGTAAACAATAGAATAACAATGACAATTAACAAGAAAATTAAACAATAAAATTACGTTTATATATTCGTTTTTCAAGATTCTTGATGTGAAACCGTGTGTTGAAACAGATATTGGCTAAACTGGCAACATGGCCATCCCTAAATACAACAATAAACAATAAAAGTTTCCCCCAAAAGGTAGCCAGTTCCTCACAAGGACAACCGAGGAACCCCCACACATTCTGGTTACTCCGACTACCTAATGGGACTGTCACATTAAGTTGACAACATACTATTAATAATAATAATAATAATAATAATAATAATAATAATAATAATAATAATAAGGAAGAAGAAGAAGAAGAAGAAGAAGAAGAAGAAGAAGAAGAAGAAGAAGGAGGAG
>NC_068994.1:55411959-55414396 GCF_001194135.2 Octopus bimaculoides | reverse complement strand
GAGGAGGGAGATTTTAAATTTTAGCACAGGGCCAGCAATTTCGGGGTAGTGGATAAGTCGATTGCATCGACCCCAGTACTCTACTAGTACTTATTTTATCGACCTCGAAAGGATGAAAGGCAAAGTCAACCTCGGCGGAATTTGAACTCAAAACGTAAAGATGGTGGACGAAATGCCGCTAAGCATTTTGGCCGGCGTGTTTACGTTTTTGCCAGCGGCAGAGTTCATTGCATATAGCCTAATGCTAGACAGTTACTTTGCTTCATCGGCTCCGAAAATGAAAGGCAAAATTGATTCCTACGGAATTTGAAGCCAAACCGTAAAGAGATGTTATTAAATATTGATTTCTCACTTCAGCGCAAGATCGTACATATAGAGGAGAAAATATAATAGGTTAGATCGACCTTTGTACTTCACTAGCACTTTATATTACCAACCTCAGAAGATTGAAAAGCAAAGCTGATTTCGGTAGGATCTGAACACGGAACACACAGGGGCGTAACTAAATCTCGCAAAACATATTGTACAGTCACTCTTTTACATGTTCTTACTTTGGCACAGGTCATACACTTTGGGTGAAGAGAAGATTCAATCAAACGAACTTCCTTTTGTCATTGAGTTAAGCCATGTACAATGTTTCTTTCTGACTCGTGGCGCTCGTAAACAATGAGTAGTTGTTGTTATTTTAATTTCAAAATTAAGGCGGTGAGCTGGCAGAAGCGTTTTGGGGGAGGGCGCTAGTCGATTAGATCGACCCCAGTACGCAACTGGTACTTAATTTATCGACCCCGAAAGGATGAAAGGCAAAGTCGACCTCGGTGGAATTTGAACTCAGAACGTAGCAGCAGACGAAATACCACTAAGCATTTCGCCCGGCGTACTAACGTTTCTGCCAGCTCGCTGCCTTCCGGTCAGAATATTCTACCAGTTTTACGTTCAAAACGGCCAGATCCAGCCTCTTACACCTAATCTACAATGTTATTTTAGAAATAAACAATCAAACCATTGAAATCTCGAAGCTATAACAATGTATGATTGTTAATTCCGAACAATGTGAATATAAATAAGCACTGCGTTTGACAGTGTAATCTGAATGCTAAAGAGTTGATTGCTTATAAACATTTTTTTCCATGCACAGATAATGGAGTGGTCATTCGAATTTTATAAATCTTCTTGTACGGAAAAATAAACAAACAAAAATAATAATAACATTTCATAAATCGAGTAAATTAAAGAACACAATAAATGCAATAATTAAAACAAGATATAATTAAAAATAGAACATGAAAAATATTTGAGGATCTTCGTTCATATAGGACGGAGAAAACTATTGGCTAGGTCGAGTCAGAGCCCTCCATGTTCCTTCCTACCTGCCAGTGATCACTCATGCTGGTCTCTCGCGCTCGCAAATAAATCCGCTGACATTTTTTTTTTTTTTTTTTTTTTTTTTTTTTTTGTCGGGGTAAAACAAACATTTAGATGTTCAGGATTAGAATGTTTCAATTCGTTTTAATGGTTTTGTCTTGTTTTTTATCAACAATCTGTCCCCCCCCCCCTGCGTTTCTCCTTTATGTCAATGCCCACTGCATCTCGTTTGCTTCTACATCACTGAAACATCCGTGGCATCACAGATTTTTGATCTTAGCTGTCAGTTTGATCTTCAAAGGACAACGAATTTCAGTTCTTCTCTTTCCCTTCGTCTCCACCATTACTCTAAAGAGGGGATTAAACATTGTTTTGTGTGTGTGTGTGTTTACGTGTGTGTGTGTTTACGTGTATGTGTGTTTACGTGTGTGTGTGCTTGTGTGTATCCTTGTGGAGTTTGTTCTTCCTTCCGTGTATTTTGTTCTTTTCTGTTGGTTCTGATTCTTTCGTTTTATTTTCTTTTTATCTTCTGTCTTTCAATCTACCAAATCTTCTATCTCTTAGTTTACTATCCACCTACCAAATCCATTCACAAGGCTTCGATCGGCCCAAGACTATAGTAGAAGACATTGAACCCGGAACCATGTGGTTGGGAAGCAAGCTTCTTATCAAACAGCCACTTCTTACCACACAGCCACTTCTTACCATGCAGCCACTTCCGTTTGTGATTCTACCTCATCACATGACGATCAAAAGGTGCCACTGATTATTACCGTTAAGGTACAGAGTGTTCACCCGCTTGTTTCCAGGACAATACAATGTGACCTCTCCCCTCCATTCCGAGAGCAGTGACCGATGCTCAACAAACTGAAGCCTGATGCTCTTCTTACTCTCTCTCTCTCTCTCTCTCTCTCTCTCTCTCTCTCTCTCTCTCTCTCGTTTGGTCTCCGCTGCCTTTCTTTACTTTCTTTCCTAGTTTACCCACTCGGTCTAGTGGTTAGGATGCTGTCCTCACGATCCTGAAATCGCGGTTTCAATTCCTGGAGCTGGTGTTGTGTTGTACTCTTAAACA
>NC_068994.1:55408302-55411004 GCF_001194135.2 Octopus bimaculoides | reverse complement strand
TTAGCTGATTAGTACGACGAAAATTTTATCACGTTCATAGATTTAAATGTAAACCAATAAATTTTAAAAGTGCTGCAGTTTTATTACTGCTTTGGGTTTCATTTTACAGTTTAATATATTTGACTTTTTTTTTCTTTCAACGTTCCATGGATTGCTATATTGATTGAAAGGGACGGGCAAAGTACCAAGCGGTGTTTGGTTAAGTCTGTTTACATTTTGAGATCAATTCCCATACGGAGTCAATTTTGATTTTTGAAAACTTTTTTTCGTCCCTTTCATCTTTTCAGAATCAATAAAATGAGGACCATTTGGCAGAAGGCCACAGCATTTGACGGAGGAAACGTGTGCGAAGTGAGGGTGGTGGTCTATGTTTTTTGTTAAAAATCAATATATTTGTCCATTCCCGGGTATGTTGTTATTTTTGTTATTTTAGTTGTTGTTGCTGTCGTTCAACACTAGAAGCGGCCTGGTGAAGCTAACCTATTACCGACAGATACGGCGATCATATCATCTTTTTATTAAAGTATGAATAATGATGAACAGGCGCCAATGGCTTTATGGGTAACGACATCACTAAGTGCATAACCAGGTGACGATCAGGGATCGATCCTATCAAAAGAAGTGCAGGCATAGATATAGATATTATAAATATATGCTATAAAGATGAAGATAATAATCCAAAAAACGATCATCTTATAACTCAGTAAAGTTATTCAAACATATATTAATATCATATATTGTGTCTTCTGTATCTCAAGTCTTTTTACATAAAATAATTGTACTTAGTAATTTCCCAAATGTTCAAGCGAATTTCAAGTACAAAGAACTCTACGCTTCGCTAATGAGGTTGAAATACGAATAAAACATACCCGATTTACCTTCCGTACTTAGCGAAATAATTAAGGAAAGCTAATTAATAAGTAATATTATAGATACTTCCTTGTATCATATTTAATCTTGTTAACCTCACAATACTCTCTTTAATAAATATGTTAACCCTAATTTATTTATCTAATGAGATAATTTATTTATTTAATTTCTTGATATGAAATTAAATGACTGTGAATTTATGTCCCATCGGTTACGACATTAAACGATTCGAGTTATTTGATCATCGGAACTACCGTTTTATTGAATATCCAAACTATGATTTAGGCATTTACTCATAAAGCCATGTGCACCAATTATAACAGTAATCCCTCGACTATCGCGGGTGTTAAGTTCCAAACTCCTACCCGCGATAGATGAAAATCCACGAAGTAGAAACAGCACTGTACTGTATTCTTTTATTTGTTTCAGTCATTTGACTGCGGCCATGCTGGAGCGAAACAACACCACACACTCGTCTCCCGGCTTTAGTTTTTCATACAGTATGTGCGATTCTTTATTTACTCATCTACGGTACACTACGTATTTTCTTTTAATATATTTTAATTAATGTGTTATACAGTGCAGTACTGTATTTTTACTTATTAATTTATTAATTTTTAGGCGTGAAAAATGCTTATTTTACTACAGAAATAATTTAAATCTAAAAGGATATAAATAGCTATCGGCCGCAGAAACCCGCGATATACTGAGGAGACCGCGATATAAATTTACATATACATTAGCCAGAAAAATCTGCGATGTACTGAGGGTGCGACTGGTGAACCGCGATATGGCAAGTGATTACTGTATTGGTAGAAATGTGAATTTATAACCTGGAGGTTTCGTAGCAGTTGTCCATATTTCTCCTCCTTCTTGATTTTCAGAGATACTTACACCAGCAGGGCAGCTAACATTTATGATGGTACATACTTTATTTCGCCCGTCCCAAGTAACAATATCTGGTCTGCTAGGTTTATACATGACAGATTGTTCGATGGAAATATTCCACCAGTATTCCTTGTGTTTATGTCTGTGTATATATTTAATAACAGAGAATTTTTTTTTTTTTTTTCTTATTCCAGGATAGTCTTTTTTCGCACCGCATTTTATATGACATGTCTTAGGCAGCTGCTAATCTCATGTGTGAGGTCTTCCACAGAAATATGACATCGTCTACATTCTCAGTTGCATCTAGGCGCTCCAAGGACTTTACTATCTCTCTTTTGTTTGTTAGGTGTTTCATAGCAATTTCATGTTCTTCGATCGCAAATTCACAGCCTACGAAGTGTGAAGTGATATAGCGGTCACGAGTTCAAGAAAAACTGCATTTCATATCGATATTATTGTCTTTTTAAAGTCTTCGGGAAACACACCCATGCATAATCTATGTGTTTTTTTTTAACTATGCTGATCATTTCACATCCAGGTTTTCGTTAAGGTATGTTAGTCGGATTGTGTTGCAGTCGAATGGGAGGTCATCCAGAAGAGAGTGCTTCTCGAGAGGATCACTGCCGATGCGTAGGATGGTGTTGGCTTCGCTTTTCAGCAATAAGTCTACGTATCTATATTTGATGCTGTTGTTTAGCAGGTGCTGTCTGAGACAGACTATTGGTGGTAGTCGTGGTGGTAGTCATGGTGGTAGTGATGGTGGTTGTGGTGGTGGTCGTCGTCGCGTTGGTGGTAGTAGCGGTGTCAGTCTTTGTGACGGTGGTGGTGGTGGTGATAATGGTGATGGTCATGGTAATGATGGTGGTGGGGTGGTGATGGTGGGTGTGATAATGGTGGTGGTGTTGGTAGTGGTAGCGGCGGCGCTGGTGGGGGTGCTGGTGGTG
>NC_068994.1:55406218-55408292 GCF_001194135.2 Octopus bimaculoides | reverse complement strand
ATGGTGGTGGTGTTGGTAGTGGTAGCGGCGGCGCTGGTGGGGGTGCTGGTGGTGGTGCTGGTGGTGGTGGTAAAGATAGTGGTGGTGGTAAAGATGGTGGTGATGGTGGTGGTGGCAGTGGTGTTGGTGGTAGCGGCGATATGGGCAATGATAGTGGTGGTGGTGGTGGTGGTGGTCATGGTGGTGGGGGTGATGGTGGGAGTGGGGTGGTGATGCTAGTGGTGATGGCATCGGTGCAGTTTGTTGCTGTTACTGTTGTTGTTTCGTTATCACGCCCATTTTGGGCTGTTGGTGACAATCCAATTTATGTTGCCTTAACGCTGACAAATGACCTAAACTGCGTTGACAAGACAGCAATAGCAGCAGCAACAATAACAACAATAACAACAACAACAACTACTACTACTACTACTACTACGTCAGCAGATTGCAGCAACATCACCGGCTGCATTTGTTGTTGTTTTTGTGCTGCGCCAGTCTCACTTGCATGGCAACAATGACGGATCCAGTGAAAGCTATTGTCTGCAGACATCGCTGCGTTTGTGACGTCATGACGTCATCTGAACAAGACGTGATAAATTGGTCGGATCTCTCAACCCCCATCCCCACTCCTCTTCCACGCCATCTATCGGTGAGAGTCGCTGTTGTTGTTGTTGTTGTGGTTGAGGGTATTGGCGGCGGTGGTTGTGGTGGTGGTGATATTGTTAATGGCATTCTGGTGTTGAAGTGACGATTGGGCATTATCGAGTGTTGCTTTTGTTGTTGTTGGTGATGACGACGACGACGATGCTGCTGCTGCTGCTGATGATGATGATGATGATGATGATGATGATGGTGGTGGTGGTGGTGTTGGTGGTGGTGATGATGATGATGATGATGATGATGGTGATGATGGTGATGATGGTGATGATGATGATGATGATGATGGTGGTGGTGGTGGTGATGATGATGATGGTGATGATGGTGATGATGATGATGGTGGTGGTGGTGATGATGATCATGATGACGACGACGACGACGACGATGTTTGGCAGCTCAAGATCAGTTCCGATCCTCCGTCGATGTTGCCCAACGAGATTTCAGTTGGTTGATCAATTAAGCTCCCCCACCTCCTGTTCGCTTTATATTTCTATATTAATGAGTAAGATGGTTGAGTATCTCGCAGACACGCGGACATTTCTTTTTTTAAATTTCAGCCACTATTCAGGACCTTTGAATTTCGGCCACCACCCAACAAGAGGGTCGCCATAGATTTTCGTCCTCTCAGTTTCAATGTTTGTCTCTCACAACCGCTTGTTCTGAGACTGGTAGGATTAGTACCTGCATGAAAACATCCTGGACTCGATTTATTCAGCTAAAACTCATCAAGCCGGTGACCCAGCACGGCTGCAATCAAATGACGGAAACAATTGACAGATTAAAGATAACAGGTATTTTTTAAAGATTATAGGTATTTTTTGAAGGACATTCACATCCGATGCTCAGGTAACATCCTAAATTTACAACTAACTTTTGTTCTCCGTTAGTTTTGCTTCGTGTTTAAACATCTTATTGTGAATCTTTCAGTCTTTTACTAGATTGTGTTGCATCAGAAGACGGGTAGCTGATATCTTATATTGTATACTGTATATACTTTATATTATTTTAAACTAAAGTGTTAAGCGTCTTCTTTATTTTAGAGACGCTAAGATATATTTTGAGGGAGATTTTGTTGCTAGTTTTAGCATGTAGGGCAACCATTTTAATCTCATTCGTTGATCTGTCTCAGAACAGAAGCCAGCAGGAAGGTTGCAATTCTGATCTGTACACCGTACCGAATTTAATTTTATTATAATATTGCCAAAGATAACTTTGTCGTGTATCTTTTTAAACACGGTAGATTAATTATCTTGGGTTGCATTTTGGAACTTTTTTCTCAATTTTTTCTTTAATAAAACTATATCTCGCCATTCGGTTTTGATAAACTTTTTTCTAAATTTATCACTATATTATATTACATTTATTTATGTATGTTACGTTTCAATATATGTAATTATATATATATATATATATATATATATATATATATATATAT
>NC_068994.1:55399587-55402087 GCF_001194135.2 Octopus bimaculoides | reverse complement strand
TGGCTTCAGACGGTGCAACACGATGACCCCTACTCTGAACGCTAGGCAGCTTTTGTTGGAACATAAAACAAAGAGGTTACCAAAATATTGCAAAAAACTTAATCGAACACAATATTACATGAAAAATAAAGCATCACAATAAAACGTCTGCAGCAGACATGACCGAGAACATTTGGTTTTCAAATACCAAATTATGGCAGATTCTCCTCTAGATTTTTCTTTCAATTATTTAAGACATGCCGAAAGACGTTTGGAATACTTCAGTTCAGTACACTTTTATGTGACTGCAACACAGCAGGTTTTCTTAAAGTATTGTTCAATGTCTAATGTTTACAGGCAATTCGACTGAGAAACAGAAAATAAATAGATATTAAGAATGTTCATTGTTACAAGTTTTTAGAATGATTTTTCTGCAGCAAGTGTGTCAACAATACCAGATCCAGACAGTCATTATACTTGCCAGTTCGCTTGTCTTGTCTTTGGTTCTGCGGCTGGTAATTATCAAAGTAAACAAAATTTTCATTCTGTGATTCTGGAAAAATAAAAATGGATCGCGTCATTGGTTGTATTCTCTGAAAAATTCATGTGAAAATATTCTAGGTTCTTCAGACACCACCTAATGACTCTTATATCGAATATTATACAAAATCCTTGGTCTCATATTGAAGCTATTGTTGTTGTTGTTGTTGTTGTTGTTGTTGTTGTTGTTGTTGTTGTTGTTGTTGTTGTTTGTCTTCCGACCTGATTGAGCAAACTCATGTTCAAAAACGATTTAATACTACCGGTTCTCATTTATGTGTGTGTGCGTGTGTGTGTGTGTATGTATGTGTGTGTGTATACGAGGTCTGATCAATAAGGATCCAGACTGTTGTCATAGTAACGAAACTAAAGCACGTAGAATAAATCCGCTGGGCAAAGTTTAACTTTGAAAGCTGCTGTGCAGGCGCACAAAGTTTTAACGTTCTGGCTCACTTCTGCTGTTTAATTACAGCACTACGTGGAAGGAAGGTGTGTAGCGTGTGATCGTCGCATTGATCATGATCGTCGCATTGATCATTCCTTCAAAATTGCCGGCCTCGAGCCAAAATTCGAAAGAATTATTATTAGTGTTGTTGTTGTTGTTGTTGTTGTTGTTGTTTTTATCATCCTTATCGCCGTTATGTATCATATGCGCTTACAGTTGTAGCTTCTGACTTTTGTTAACTTCGAACCAAATTTCTTGCTTCTTTACAGAATAAAAGAATGGGTGGGCGAATTTGCCAAAGAAAAGAAAAGAAAAGAGAAGAAAGAAAAAAAGAAAGAAAGAAAGAAAGAGACAAACAAACAAAAGATAATAGCCCAAAGCGAGAATTCTCTAGAATTAATAAAATATTATATTTTCATGTTGATTTGTGCCAAAGTTGCTAGTAGGAAATGGCCCACAGTGTTGGACTGTGTCACTCTCTAGCGTCTTGAGACAACAAATTTTTGGCTCCTGTTATAAGTACAGTTATTTGTATATTTCCGGAAAAGATGTTTTCCGTGCCAAACAGGTGACAGATGGATTCTATAAATCTTTTTCGATGACAACTCTTTCTAAAAAGCTAATTAAATTAAGAAAATAATTTTTTTTTTATCTGTTGAACGCGCTTCTGAGTAACCCGTTTACCCCCGTTCTATATTTTCGTTCTTTTTTTAAAATTTTGTTAAATGTACTGTAGTATAGTTAATACTATAAACAGTTTTGACTAATACGAAGTCTGATCAATAAGTATCCGGGCTGTTGCCATAGTAACAAAGCTAACGCACGTAAAGTAAAGCTGCTTGGCAAAAATTGATCTTAATCTCTGCAGTGCATGCCCACAAAGTTTTAAGGCTCTAACTCACTTCTGCTGTTTACAGCAGTACTTGGAAGGAAGGTGTGTAGCGTGTGATCGTCGCATTGACCATGACAGAGAAAATTGTCATGGCGATACCTGCTCAGAGGCCTACGCAAAGTTGCAGAAAGTGTATGTATATGTATATACATATATACAGACACACATACACTCACACACACTAATATAGTACAGAACATCTATCGCGTTTGCCTTTAATGCACATGTGTGTGTATGTGTGTATAAATACACACATATATATGTACAAGTGCGTACATACACTTACGTGCACACATACACGCATACATATATACATACATACATACATACATGCACTCGAGTATGTGTAGTGTGTATAATGTACGTTTGAAAATCGAAAAAGAAAAAGGTTTCAAACGAAGGAGAGATGGGGGTGGAGGTGAGACTATCGGTGTGACAGACAGACAGACAGGCAGGCAGGCAAGGGAGGGATGGGGCTTGGGACGAGCTATAGCAATTGAAGAGTGTGTGAGAGAAATAAAAGAGACGTGGAAGCTTGAGATAAGAACTTTAAGGATTGAATGCGACTTGAAGGGCTACAGCAGACGGTCACTTTGCTTGGGGCTAAATACAAAATGGTGGATACGAGTGATTAGGGAAGGGGC
>NC_068994.1:55393953-55397814 GCF_001194135.2 Octopus bimaculoides | reverse complement strand
TCTCTCTCTATACATGGGGGGGAGAGAGAGAGATATAGCTAGCTAGCTAGCTAGCTAGATAGATAGATAGATAGATAGATAGATAGATAGATAGATAGATAGATAGATAGACGGACACGGACACACTCTCACACACACACACACACGCACACACAGTTGCAAATATGTCTAAAGGACTTCCTACCGCAATGAATATCTTACAACAGTTGAACTTATAGCGAGCGATTATGACTACAGTGAGTTATCGCAGACGGTAAAAACTGCAGTGGAGTCCAGGCACGGTAATAACTATAGTGAACTGTAGCAAAAGAAATAACAGCAGCGAACAAACAGTAATAACTGCTGTAAATTGTTCTTTCCACAATAGGCTCGAGGCTGATATTTATATCAACGAACCCTAAAGGATGGAAAGCAAGGTCGATCTCGACGAATTGGAACTGAGAATGTAAAAACCGGAAGAAATACCGTGAAGCATTTTGTCCGATGTACCAACCATTCTGCCAGTTTGTCTGCTGCCTTAGGTAGTGATGGTGGTAGAGGTGGTGGTGGTGGGGTGATGCAGAGGGTGGAGCTGATGATGCGATGATGAGCGGGGTGGGGAGCTAGGGCGGATGATGGTGACGGGGTTTTGCAAGTTTGGAGAGTGTGTGATTAGAAGTATCGCATCCAGAAGTGAGTGCACTCTCTAGAACTGTGAGGAGAGAAAAGGTGGAGAGGAAAAGAAGGGTTGTGGTGAGTTATATAGGTGAGTTGGTGTCGTGGACAACTCATAAATACTTCATTATTTGATGTTCTTCAAGATAACGGTGTCTGAGAGGAAAAGGAGGTAGGCGGAGGAAGGGAGAAAGAGAGAGGGAGAGAGGGAGGGCGGAGAATGGGTGAAAGAGGAAGGAGAGTGGTAGACTTAATAGATACACTGCCAGAGGGAGAAATAAACAGACGTACACACACACACACACACTCGCACGTACGCACACATACACACATACACACATTGACACACACATACAAACGCGCACGCACACTCAAAAACACACACAAACAAACACAACACATCGATGATTATGCACATATCACAGACAAATATATATATATATATTCTTTTTATTCTTTTACATGTTTCAGTCATTTGACTGCGGTCATGCTGGAGCCTTTAGTCGAGCAAATCGACCCCAGCATCGGTTGTCAAGCGATGTTGAGGGCGACAAACACACACACAAACATACTCTCTCTCTCTCCCTCTCCCTCTCTCTCTCACTCTCTCTCTTTCTCTCTCTCTCTCTCTCTCTCTCTCTCTCTCTCTCTCTCTCTCTCTCTCTCTCTCTCTCTCTCTCTCTCTCTCTCTCTCTCTCTCTCTCTCTCTCTCTCTCTGGAGATAGATCGAAGATATATTTAGTAATGCCGGCCACTAAATTCCCAATTAGTGCTGCCGTTGTTAAATTTCCAATGAACATATACTGTCGCCTAGATAGGCTTCCTATTGGCATAATATTTGACTATCTAAAAGTCTAGAGAACTTGACAGCGGTTAGATTAGTAGAGACGAATATTTATGAAGCAAAATTCCTTGACGATTCCAATTATATTTTTCCAAAATCTTTCCATAGCGTTGACTATTTATGGTACTTAAAATTGCCAAACTGTCATCTCTATACAAGCCTCAGCTGTGGAGTAAGTACTCTTCTTGAGGGTATCTAGGGTTAATATTTGTGCAACTTCAGTCGCGCCTTAGGGAATATATATTTTTATTCTTTGAAGCTGGCGTTTCATTGAATCTATACGTCAGATCCTGCAATGTAATTAGAAAGACAATTTGATAATGGATATTAACCTGTGAGTATATTTAACTCAAAAAGAAACCGTTCCTTACGTTAATAATATCATTTTTCAACATGTGATTGTAAATGTATAGCACCTTAAGTTGCTGTGTTGAAAGACTGAACCGGAAATTCTTAACCACAGAGCTATGTCCATAACTGTGATGTTTGAATTGCAGTATTAAACGAGGTAGTGTATATGAAATCGAGTTGTGTCGCAGAATTGTGTAGTAAATGTGATATATGAAATGTGTTGAACGAGAAATTTGTAAAATGTGTGATATGTCAAAAGTGTTAGTCATTTGAGCTGAGTTCGAGTAGAATATTTCATAGAATATTTTATATACCAACTTTGTTAGTGATTCGTGTAGAATTGCCAACGTATATTACAGTCAAATCTATGGTTTTGTGTTAAATATAAAAAATCAATCAATGATGGTGTCAGAAAGAAAAAAAACAGTAAAATATATGGATTTCTGCGACAGGGACAGCAACAACAACAACAACAACAATAATAACAACAACACCAAATCAGTATCACACCAGCAATAACAACAACAACAACAACAGCTGCACATGAAAATCAAAATGAAACATAATGACTGATAACACACGGACTAATTTTGTTGCTTAATCAATGTATATTTATTTAGTTGTCATTAAAATATAAAACTGGAATATCTTTATTTTATGACATTGCTGTTTATTCGATAGAATTCACTTTAACTTTATTCACTTCGAACATAAAAATGCTTACATATATATGTGTGTGTGTGTGTGTGTGTGTGTGTGTGTATACACACATATATATATACATTTATATGTATATATATATTTATAAACATATATATATATATACCTATATATGCCTATATATATGCATATATAAAAGCTAACAGCCATGTAAAAGTAGTAACAGACATTACTATATATACATAATATAACGTATACACACACATATATGTACGCGCAAGCGTGGCCGTATGGTAAGAAGCTTGCTTCCCAATCACATGGTTCTAGGTTCAGTCCCACCGCATGACATCTTGGGTGTGTGTTTTCTACTACAGCCTCGGGTCGACCAAAGCCTTGTGAATGGATTTGGTAGGCGAAAATCGAAAGAAGCCCGTCATATATATATATATATATATATATATATATATATATATATATATATATATATATATATATATATATATATATATATGTATGTATGTATGTATATATGTGTGTCATTGTGTCTGTGTTTGTCCCCCACCCCCGCTATCACCACTTCACAACCAATGTTGTTGTGTTTCTGTCCCTGTAACCTAGCGGTTCGGCAAAAAACACCGATAGAATAAGTGCTAGGCTTAAAACAGCCCTGGGGCCGATTTCATCAACCCTTCAAGGCGGTGCTCCAGCATGGCCTCAGTCAAATTACTGAAACAGTATACACACACACACACATACATATATATAGCTATTTGGTTTGACTCCATTATACATAGAAACACACACGTACGCACACAATATACGCGAGTAAGCTGAAGAGAAGTTTATAGTCTGATTATGAACCAGTGATAGTAGGACTGTGAAATCTTGTATGCATTAATTTTAACCGTTCTTATTAATAACTACATTGTTTCTTTTAAGCTAAACTTACATCTAACTGTTCAAAGAAGACTTCAAATGTTACTAGTAGTGACTTCTCTTGATGTCTACCTCAGAGAAACAAGTGGTCAGCCTGTTTATAACAAATTCAGTAGATTCACAGAATTGCAGCGACTAATATGTGTACTATATACGGGGTTATTCAAAAAGAATGAACCGATTTCATTACGCAATATTTTAATAAAGGAAAAGCAATAGAAAACTCCAGATAAGTCACAAGTATTTACTAACAATCAACTTTTATTTCCTGTCTTACAAGTGTTCAATATGGCCACCACCTGCAGGACGGGCAACATCAATGGCCTGCGAGATCCCCAGACTTCACCGAGTGTGTGTTTTTTTTCTTGTGGTGATATGTGTATATATATATATACATATATATATATATATATATA
>NC_068994.1:55392802-55393892 GCF_001194135.2 Octopus bimaculoides | reverse complement strand
CATACATTTATACATGTGGTTACTTGACAATGTGTGTGTTCGTGTGCGTGCGCGAAAATAAACATTTTACACGTTTGCACATTCGCCGACAACGCAAGTCTTCTCTAACGGCCTCAGGTAGGACTAATAATAATAATAATAATAATAATAATAATAATAATAATAATAATAATAATAGTTGTAGTAGTAGTAGTAGTAGTAGTAGTAGTAGTAGTAGTAGTAGTAGTAGCTGCGACAATAACAACAACAATAGCAACAGCTGCAATAGCAACAACAAGTCATTGCCTAACGGAACGATACTCTGTGAAATGGATTTCTCGTAATTCCGTCATCCTTCGACACAATTTACAGCAGTAGCAGCAGAACCAGCTCCAGCAGTAGATTGCTTTAGTAATTACCAATTCTCTAATGAGATCTCCATTGTTCTCGTTCGCTACGTGATCCTCAATATAGATTGGAAATATGACAGACTTCGAGGACATATTCATTCATCAAATTGAAGAGCAAATGATGGCGTACATGTTGGCTAATCGACTTTAGAAATATCAGTGTTTTTTCTTTTTTATTTAATTGCAAATTATACATGTCAGCGTAGGCATTTAGTTGACACATTATCATGGCATAAGCAACCTATAACATTGTTGTATTCCTGGCAGCCAAACTTTCATTTTGTCTTATCTTTCAGCTGTTAAGATTTGCCGAGAGAACGAAGAAGACAACTGACACTAGCTAAGGTCGTAAAAGTGACGTAAGATAACGCAGCGAAATCGGCAAAGCGTGGTAATAGAAGCTATCCCATAAAACCTCCAGCTTTGTACCTGTAAAAGAAAGTATCATGATCGGGCTTCGTGAAATGTTAGATTTTTATCATCCAGTATTCTTTACGTCTGCGTGTTCTACTCGTTTTTCATTGCCCCACAAGCTTTCGCTTCGACCACGGCGACAACATCAACCACCAGCACCGCCGTCTCCCACTTCACCCCTCTCTTCTTTCCGTATTACCTTTTCTTCACTTTCTAAACTAGTTAAAGTATCCACACACACACACACACACACACACACACACATATATATATATATATATATATAT
>NC_068994.1:55391366-55392301 GCF_001194135.2 Octopus bimaculoides | reverse complement strand
ATTTCACGTTCTCTCGAAGCTTCTAAATTCCTATGATGTAAACAGACACGCAACACACACACACAAACGCGCGCACATACACACACACACACATACACACACCTGAAGATCTTTGCATATTCAACCTTATTATGGCTTTACAGTCCAAGGGGACATAATTCTCATTCTCCGCCACCATCGCCCCATTTTTTTCTCTTTCCTTTTCAGGTGTTTTTCAAACTTCCACCTTTAACCTTCGACTTTCTTCTCGTCTCTTCTCATAATTTCTGTTATTCTAACGTCCTGTTTTAGTTTTTTTATATGCCACGTGGGCATACCCTGAGGATTGCGCGAAGGCACCAGACCTGTTATAAAATTCTGTCTGAGTCGTTATCACGCGTGAAACTATTGGTTGTTCATGAAAATATATACGGTGTTTATTAAGCAACTATACACGTGCGCACGCACAGACACACACACACACCTAGGATATCTTTAATTGTCGGTCTGCAAAATCAAAGATTGCTTAGGGTTAAAAAGCAACAGCAACAACGGCAGCGGAAACTAAACACCTGGGTATTATATCTTCTGCAGTAACGGCTACTGATTTTATGCAATAACACAGATGTTTTGTTGTTCGATTGCTGTTATTGTACTCTTATTATTTACATTTTCTATTCATTTACTTTGCGCATTTAGTATGACAAGAATGGAACAGCGTTGGACTAAGATAAGTTCCGACGTTTTTCTATGTCTTTCTATGCTCTTGTTCTATGTTCTGTCGAAATTTAGGTTGCCATTAGGTTGTATTATGGAGACGTTAAGATAAATACCCGTGTATGGAGGATTAATCCATACACACAGAAACACGCATATATACATATATGTGTGTGTATACATATTTATATATGTATATATATATATATATTTATATATATATATATATATATATATAT
>NC_068994.1:55390435-55391310 GCF_001194135.2 Octopus bimaculoides | reverse complement strand
ACATATACAAGCACATACATATATAATTATACACAAACTTATACATGTAAATATATACATGTGTGTGTCTGTGTATGCATGTATGGTCATTTCTCTCTCTCTCTCTCTCTCTCTCTCTCTCTCTCTCTCTCTCTCTCTCTCTCTTTATACACACACACACACATATACTTAACTGTTCATCTATTTGTTGATCTACTTAGCTAGCTGTATGGCCATTTACTCATCATTTTATTCATTTATTTACTTATACCTACGTTACTTCTACATCTATCTATCTACCTGCCTGTGTATCTATCTATCTATCTATCTATCTATCTATCTATCTATCTATCTATCTATTTATCTATCTATCTATCTATCTATCTATCTATCTATCTATCTATCTATTTATCTATCTATCTATCTACCTGTCTGTCTATCTATCGACCTGTCTATTTATCTATCTATCTACCTGTCTCTCTATCTATCTATCTGTCTATCTATCTGTCTCTCTGTCTATCTGTCTCTCTGTCTATCTATCTATACCTATGTGGCCATCAATTAACTTCTCTCATTTATTTACCACTGTGTCTACTTAGCTTTCCCTCTATTTCTTTCTGCCTTTTTCTCTATCTTTTCACCTATCTCTCCATCAGCTTAACTCTCTTTTTCTATCAATATATCAAGTTATCTATTTTCCCTCTCTGATCATCTCTCTTTCTTTCCCTCTCTCTCCCTCCCTCTCTATGTATGTATTTATCTAGCTATCTAGCTATATATATTTATATATATATATATATATATATATATATATATACACATATATATATGTATGTGTGTATGCATTTATACATATGTGTGTGTGCGTATAAATGTATTTGCAAAACAAATATATA
>NC_068994.1:55390012-55390352 GCF_001194135.2 Octopus bimaculoides | reverse complement strand
ATGTATGTGGCAGCAGCAGCAGCAAAACTAATTCTTTTCCTTTTTATTTTCTCTCTTTTTATTTCTTCTCTTTCTTTTTTTTTCTTTTTTTTTTCTGCGCAACCAACACTTTTATCACCATCAACACCCCCACCACTACAAGCATAACCACAATATTGTCATCATACCACCACCACCACCACAACAACAACAACAACAACAGCAGCATTAACTACTACTACTACTACTACAACTACTACTACTACTACTACTACTACTACTACTACTACTACTACAACTACTACTACTACTACTACTACTACTACTACTACTACTACTACTGCTGCTGCTGCTGCTGCTA
>NC_068994.1:55386974-55389154 GCF_001194135.2 Octopus bimaculoides | reverse complement strand
TGTGTGTGTGTGTGTGTGTGTGTGTGTGTGTGTGTGTGTGTGTGTGTGTGTGTGTGTGTGTGTGTGTGTGTGACCCCAACCATTATAACCCCCTCTACACACACACATACACGCACTCAGACTATTCTGCGCTACAACGTTTCCGACCATCAACAAATTAGGTGCCTCGGTTTAGTCGAATTTGTTTGCTTGCTTATTTGCTTACTCTTCCTTTGTAGACTGACTGATGCAATGTTCGCTCTTACATTTTGGACACTGAACTGAACTGAACTGAACTGAACTGGCACTTCGTCGGTTACCACGACGAGTATTCCAGTTGATCCGACAGCCTGCTCGTGAAGTTAACACGCAAGTGGTTGAGCACTTCACAGACATGCAAAACTTTAACACAGTTCCCAGGGAGATTCAGTGTGACACACAGTGTGACAAGGCTGGTCCTTTGAAATACATATACAACTCATTTTTAACAGCTGAGTGGACTGGGGCAACGTGAAATAAAGTGTCTTGCTCAAGGACATAATGCACCGCCAGGAATCGAACACATGACCTACAGCCATGATTTTAGCTAGCATTGTGTGTATAGACGTGAATAATCTTTGTGTTCTGATATTTTCCAAACAAAAGCAAGACACATGCACATAGATATATAAATGGGTGTGTATGTATGTGTGTATATGTATGTGTGTGTGTGTATGTATGTGTGTGTGTGCACGACGGGCTTCTTTCAGTTTCCGTCTACCAAATCCTTTCACAAGACACTTGGCCAAGGTGTTACGCAGTGGAACTGAACCAGTAATCATGTGGTTGGGAAGCCAGCATCTTACAATACAAGTAAGCGTCTTGACTGTCAACAGGGATCGTAGTCACTCTGTATCAAGGTATGATATAATGTATGTAACCTATAAAGTGTATTCATGGATAGGGCTACGCGCACGTAACTAAGTACCTCAGTAACTAAGTACCTCAGTAACTAAGTACCTCAGTAACTAAGTGCAATCGAAGTTGGGTTTCACATAACTTGAAAGAAAGACATTCCAGTAGTAATTACAGGTATAAGCCATTAAAAAAAGATTGTAAGAATCTGCTCTACAATTGTAGCATGTAATAAGATGTGCATACACTCGCGAAGACATGTGCAAAGATACGAAATGATAAAAGTAAAGAAGTGGAAAAGGAGCCGGTATTCAAGCGGTGGTACCCAAACTTGTTCATTTGTATTTGTTGCATAGAAGTATATAAAGCTCATTAGATGATTGTGTACATGCATATATGTGTGCGTGTTTTTGAATTCCAGTGGAAGAATCTGGATTCTGGATTAGAAACCGACCCCTCGTCTTTTATTGGGTAATACGAAAAAATAAAAGCTCCTGCGTACATACACATATTCCATTGTACATGCATACATACATACATACATACATACATACTTACATACATACATACATACATACATACATACATACGTACATATCTATAAATGTGCAGACACAGCTATACAAATACACGTGTGCTTGTGTGTGTGTATATATATATATATATATATATATATATATATATATATATATATATATATTTATGTAGCTATGTATTTGCGTTTCGGTTTATGTTATACGCGTATGTGGGCAAGCATGCGCTCTTTTGTGTGTGTGTATGTGTGTGTATGTGTGTGTATGTGTGTGTGTGTGTGTGTTCCTGTGCTTGTGTATGGCAGAGAAAGATTGCATTAAAATAAAATGCCACAATTTGTTCAATGCACGTAATTTTCTCGTTTATCTCGCATGTCTCAAGTTAAGATGAGAAAACTTGCAGCAATTACCCCAGCTAGCAACTTATGTTTCAATAAATGTTGCCATCTAGGAGAAATTTTGACATATATTTCTTATAGGGAAGCTGTGCCGAGGCAGAGGAGTTGAGGGGCAGGGGATGGCTGCATGCCGATATATAAGACAATAACATACGTACCCTGGGATTTGCTCGCCAGCAGAGTTTGAATTATGAAACACGAACAATGATGAAAACAACCATGAGAAATTGGTTAGATTGGGTGGGAGATCGTCATGTTTTATGGGCGAATGTTCATACATATCCATACATACATACATACATACATACATACATACATACATACATACATACATATATATATACATATATATATATAAATATACATATATATATAT
>NC_068994.1:55384295-55385140 GCF_001194135.2 Octopus bimaculoides | reverse complement strand
GGGGTCGATCTAATCGACTGACTCCCCTCCCCCAAAATATCGGGCCTTGTGCCTAGAGTAGAAAAGTATATATATATATATATATATATATATATATATATATATATTCCCCATTTAACTTACAGGCAGAGTCCGTCTGATAGGTTTCTGCACAGATGTACGTTCATTTATGTATATGTGTGCATATGTGTGGGGGTTTATATATGTACATATGTATGAATGTGTTTTAAGTTTATTAACTTAACACCAGTGAACAGATAGCAGACTCCCGTCAGAGAAACACATCATTATCTTTCATTATTTTTACTGTAGATAAAATACGAGCAACATTCCCAATCTGATTGAAATAATTGCATTTATCCGCAATAAAAACTGCAACTCAATCACAACTACGAAAGTAAATCAAAACAATAAATAAATAAAATTTCAAGGTAAATAACTCAGATAAGATTTTTAAGACTTACTTCCCCTGAAAATTGTTTATGTCTTTTCAATGTGCTATATTACTTTTCGCTGGGATTTCCAACTGTGATAAATTAGTATTGCAATAAACTTTCGCCATCATGTTGGACTTGAATTACCTCAGAAATATGTAAATTGTCTTCTGGTGTATTGACGTACCTTTTTAGTTTTCTTTAAGATGTCGGTTATTTTTATTTCAGCCTAATTTTATCAAATTCTTGGTAACCTTTTCTACTAAAGGTCCTAGAAGTTAAGGGGAGGGGGATAGTCGAGCATATCGACCCCAGTGCTCGACTGGTACTAAATTTACCGACTCAGAAAGGATGAAAGGCAAAGTCGACCTCGTCGGAATTATATATATATATATATATATATATATATAT
>NC_068994.1:55382172-55383170 GCF_001194135.2 Octopus bimaculoides | reverse complement strand
TATATATAGTAAATCCCCAAAAAAGGAAGAACAGACACAAAAAAACAACAACGTGAGCACGTGGTACATGTAAAGTATTAGCAGACGCTCAGGGAAGGAAACAAAAGTGGTTTGACGTTTCGAGCAGACGCTCTTCTTCAGAAACAGAGGAAAGTCCAATAGAAAGGAAGACGGAGGAAGAAAAGATGCTGGTGTGTTTACGTCCCCGTAACCTAGCGGTTCGGCAAAAAGAAACTGATAGAATAAGTACTAGGCTTACAAAAGAATAAGTCCTGGGGTCGATTTGCTCGACTAAAGGTGGTGCTCCAGCATGGCCGCAGTCAAATGACTGAAACAAGTAAAAGAATAAAAGAGTAATTATTTTAGAAAAGATAAAAATTCAATCTGTTTGACCAGAGTCAATCGAACACCAAATTCAAGGGAAATAATAACATAAAATATTTTCGGAGTTATCTCCCATAAAACATTTAACATATCGGGATGACAAGAAAACCCACGCATATAGAGATACAATAACTAAAATGTTTACGCATACGAGCTGATGAATCTGTCTGTCTGTCTGTCCTGTCTGTCTGCCTGTCTGTCTGTCTGTCTGTCTCTTTATCTGTTTCTCTCTCTGACTCTATGGTTGTCTGTCTGCCTGTCTGGAAAACTTATTCTTTATCTTCCACTCAGTTTTAGTTACAAAGGTGCGGTCATGCTGGGGCAGCACCTAGAAAGGTTTAGGACAAACGAAACGACCGCAGGACCTTTGTGTTTTTTTCGTTGTTTTTGTTGTTGTTAGGTTTTTTTTTTTTTGAAGGTCTGGAATTCATTCTATGGTCTCTCTGGTCGAACCGTAACGTTTTGGGGACGTAAACAAATTGCTAACACCACTTACCAAGTTGTGGGGAGAGAAAAACAAACAAACAAACATACAAACACACACACACACACACACATACACACATACACACATACACACATACACACACACACATGTATATACATATATATAT
>NC_068994.1:55380867-55382037 GCF_001194135.2 Octopus bimaculoides | reverse complement strand
TATATATATATATATATATATATATATATGAATATGAGGGGTTTAGTTCACTGGTGATCTAAACGAATAGGTACGTTGAGTAAGTGCTATAATTGGTCATCCGTTAAGTTCCAAGTTCATAGCTGAGGCTGGAGCTAAGGATTAGTGTTAGGCTTGCGTTCTGATGCTTTGTTTTCCCAAGAATAAAAGGGACTGTTGCATCGCTTCAGACTGTTCTTTTAGTTTTTCTTTGAAGCACAAGAGTGGCCTTCCAAAACAGCTTCCTGTTGGGAATTGGCCAAGAAGACGTCGCTCTCGAGTGCCACAGGTAACAATGTGTAGCCTGGGTTCGATCGTCGTCAACTAAACTGGCAATCTCCAGCCGAGCTTGCTTGGTGAGGAGGGTGATTGTTGGACACCCTGTGGCAAGAAAGATAAAACCCGTCAAAGGGCCGAAAAACTCATGAGTAGTCAATGACCATCAACAGTGTGTGTGTGTGTGTGTGTGTGTGTGTGTGTGTGTGTGTGTGTGTGTGTGTGTGTGTGTGCGTGCGTGCGTGTCTATGCGTATTACATGGACCGCTAAATCCACAGGGTTTTTTTTGTATTTTCTCTTTTTATTCTCTCTTTATTTCCTCGTGTTCATTCCTGCTGAAGAGCGTTGGCTCAAAATGTAAAAGTCTCTATCACCTTCCCGAGCGTCAGACTAATACACCTGCCTTCGTCTTTTGTTTTTCTGTAAATTTCAACTACAGATACAAACATACAAACATACATACATACATACATACATATACACATGTATACACATATGTACGTATGCTTTGTATATATATATATATGTGTGTGTGTGTGTATAGATTGACAGAGAGAGTGGAAGAGGGAGACAGAGATGGAATATATATAAGAATAATGTAAAAATAATATAAAAATAACGATCGTTGTGCTTTTCATTTGAAACACTAAAGCACTTCTCCAAGAAGTATAACATTGTTCCCAGCACTTTGCCATCTCCACTTATGTCCACCCAAATCTGTTAGATGACACATTCTAATGATTTGGATGAGTTTCAAGTGGTCTGAACGTTTCGTGTTTTGATACATCTTTTTTTATGCAAGACCATTGAAATCCACATCATTCGTTGGTATATATATATATATGTGTGTGTGTGTGTGTGTGTGTGTGTGTGGG
>NC_068994.1:55377285-55379635 GCF_001194135.2 Octopus bimaculoides | reverse complement strand
AAAGACCTGGAAATAGAGATAACTCGAATGTGGAATCTAAAAACAGAAACAATTCCTATCATAGTAGGTGCCTTAGGTATAATAAAAAAATATTCAGACAAATACATAACAAAAACACCAGGACTTACAAATATATATAACATACAGAAAATTGCACTACTGGGTACTGCACACATTCTACGCAAAACACTTTCAATACAGTAAACATAAGAGCACCACAGCAAACCACAGCACATACCCAAGGCGCACAGAGCTGCGCTCGGTAGTGAAGTGAAAGCACGTTATAAAAATAAAACTACTGAATAATAATAATAATAATAATAATAATCTGAGTATGGACCATCGATTGTACCCCGCCCCAAAATTAAAATTGATACTAAAACAACATCAATAATAAATAGCATAAAACTGGCCGTCACAGAACTAATAGCCACAAAAACAAATGTCAATATGACTAGGCTAAATGATATATTATATGCAGCAGCCGCTGTGGTCACAAAAGAAGGTGGATACTCCCTCAAACTCATCCAAAGAGGAGTACTACCACCCAAACAAACCCTGTAGATAAATAATATCCAGAAAAAAATAGAAAACAAGAGAAAAGATCTGTCAGTCCTAAACGAAACTATTAGACAAGCAACACTACTAAGCAACAAGAAGAGAACGAAAATACTGTGTAGATACAAAATTACAGAACAAGATATACCTGTACCTGAGGTAAAAGAACAGCTAAAGCAAGATATCCTCGCCAAAGTACAAAGAATCCGTCGGTATAATAAACGCCAACGGTTCTTTGAACAAAGCAAACAGTTCAACTCCAACCCAAAAGATTCTACCAAGAACTTGGCAAAAATAAAATAGACATCAATGCAGCACCAACAGCAGAAGTGGAAGAATTCTGGAAAGAAATATGGTCGGCGAAGGAACAACCTCTGTAAAGGTCTATCAAAACAACAAACTCAGCATATGAACGACTCTGGACTTCTATAACATCTGAATAGGTCACACAGGCACTGCAAAAACTAAGCAACTGGAAGGCAGCCGGGCATGATAAGATCCCCAACTTCTGGTTAAAATATCTGACAGGACCACGTAAAATCCTGACTGAGAAATTTAATGACAAGGCATGAATGGCTCACGAAAGGGAAAACTATCCTAATTCCCAAATCCACTGAAACGGCAAACCCACAAAATTACAGACCAATAACTTGTCTCCCTACAATTTACAAAGTCTTTACTGAAATAATATTGCAGAGAATGAGCAAGCATCTGGAAGAAAATAACCTATTTCCAGAAGAGCAGAAGAGATGCTGCAAGGGCTCATACGGTTGTAAAGATCAGCTAATGATCAATAAAGCCATAACTGAAGACAGCCGAAGAAAGAAAAAAAGGGTCTAAGCATGACCAGTAAACAAGTGTCATCTTAGTCTGCTGGCTGTGGACAGTTGACACTTTCCCTCATACCCAGCAAAATAAGCTGCAGAGTTTTCTTCTGACTGGTCAAGGATGAGGTCTCTACTGTCATCTCTGACCAGTTCTCACGTTTGGTCTGATAGACTTCGAGGATTCCTGTGTTTTCCTTGATGTCTATCATGACCGCAACAATTAATCAAGGAAGGGCTATTTCCGGTGACACCTGCTGGATGTGTCTTTTACCATTCTCTGGACGTAGTAGAATGGAACTAACTACAGCTTCTCGATTTTGAGGGATTTGAGAGAGTAACAGCTTGCTTCCTCCACTGTTTGGAATCTCATCTCCACTGTTCCGCAACCCCTTCCCTTTTGTATATATTCTTCTAGGTTACAAGCGGAACCTAAAGCTTTTTGGATTTGTTTCTCGGTGGCTCTTTACCGCCCTCACCGGTATCAATCCGATCGTACGTACATCACTGCGCAACGTGTCGTATTTTGGGTGATGTCGATAGTTTGACAGTTAGACCATCTCGCTCGACTCAAAGTCTGGCATTTCTGATTTCCTCTTCTGAGAATTTTATTCTCTGAAGAGGGGCCTTGGTGACCCCTAGCGCAGCAAAGTCAAGTGTTCTTTGTTTTTGTTTTTGTTTTTGTTGTTGTTGTCGTTGTTGTTGCTGTTGTTGTTGTTGTTGTTGTTGTTGTTGTTGTTGTTGTTGTTGTTGTTGTTGCTGCTGCTGTTGTTGCTGCTCTTGTTTGTGTTTGAAACGAGCAAAGTTTTCGATGTGTCGATCCTAGCAGTCGATTCACACACGAAAGGCTTTGCATTGTTTCCATTTTCATAGAACGTGTTATTTGGTTCTTTTGTTGTCTGCAGTGCTTGAAAAACAGTGTTGTTGTTGTCGTCGTTGTTGTTATCAGAGCTGTTGTTGTTTTCTGA
>NC_068994.1:55375267-55377275 GCF_001194135.2 Octopus bimaculoides | reverse complement strand
CTAGCAGTCGATTCACACACGAAAGGCTTTGCATTGTTTCCATTTTCATAGAACGTGTTATTTGGTTCTTTTGTTGTCTGCAGTGCTTGAAAAACAGTGTTGTTGTTGTCGTCGTTGTTGTTATCAGAGCTGTTGTTGTTTTCTGAAAGCTCTTTCAAGAGTTTTCTCTTGAAAAAAAATGGCTCTCTTATCCTTTTCTCTCTCGTTCTCGGTAAAGACAGACTTGTCGTCTGTATTTTTTTTTTTTTTTGTAAGATGCGGTTAGATAGTGCATCACGCTCGCCGCCCTCATATTGTGATTTGGTGACAATCCTCACTTTCTCCTTCTTTCTCACATACGAGCGTCACCGCATTCAGACAGGTTTTTCTCCATGTTAGGGAGAAAACGAAAATAATTTTCGTAATGGAAACTAAATTGTCTTGTTCCCCGAAATTGAGGGACAAAACAAGAAAGGAAACACACAGATCGACAGGAATTAAATTGCTGCCCGCAATGGCTTAGATTCCAAAAGTGCAAACAAAAGTATTTTGTGTTCGTTATAAAATACACGGAGCTAGGTCAAACATGGTTTGCCAAGCTGACGGCCATTAATAATAATCCTTTCTACTATAAGGCACAGGGCCTAAAGATTTACTAAAGGTCTACTGAATCAGGGGGATTCCACCACGAATCATTTTCCCCCTCTTTTTCTAGTGTCATATACTATATATATTCCCTTCTTCTAATGTATATATTTTTTTTATCATGTCTGTTTTTGTATTATTCCCCTCATCTTTCGCCCTGGTGGCAAATAAAAGAAATTATTATTATTATTATTATTATTATTATTATTATTATTATTATTATTATTATTATTGTTATTATTATTATTATTATTATTATTATTATTATTATTATTATTATTATTGTTCAGTAGTTTTATTTTTATAACGTGCTTTCACTTCACTACCGAGCGCAGCTCTGTGCGCCTTGGGTATGTGCTGTGGTTTGCTGTGGTGCTCTTATGTTTACTGTATTGAAAGTGTTTATTATTATTATTATTATTATCACCATCATCATTATTATTATTCAGTTCTATATTTAAGAGATGAGGAATTATGTACATTATTTACATTATTTACATTTGACAGCAGTTTCGGGGAAGTGAGTAAGTCGATTATATCGACCCTGGTTCTCAGATGGTACGTGCTTTATCGACCCTGAAAAGATGAAAGGCAAAGTCGAGCGATCCAAGCGTATTAGATGAAAAACAAAATGCTTGAAAATGGCGCCATCTACACTTTTTGACAAATAGCGACAACTGATGATTCTACACTTTTATCTGATCTCCAAACATTTGTTAAACACAGATCCGTATTCAGTCCAAAAACATTCGGAATGTATTTTACATTTAATCATCGGATGAGTTCTTTAAAAAATTACTTTAAAATGCTTTTTCAAAACAGGTTTTTCGTTGTTCCGTTTACCGGAAATGTTTGTTTAGGTTGGACAATAAATAAACAACATCTACGTCAACTTGTAGACATTGGTCACATGCAAACGAATAATAATAATAATAATAATAATAATGATGATGATAATGATGATGATGATGATGATGATGATAATAATAATAATCATAATAATAATAATAATAATAATAATACACAATACACACAGATAGAGAAATTAAGGCAAATAGACCAGATATAGTTGTCAAAGATCATGAAGGAAAAAATGCGTTCTAATAGATGTATCAATACCAGCAGATGACAACCTTTCCCTAAAAGAAATGGAGAAACTTTCAAAATACAAAGACCTGGAAATACAGGTAACTCGAATGTGGAATCTAAAAGCAGAAACAATTCCTATCATAGTAGGTGCCTCAGGTATAATTAAAAAAAATATTCAGACAAAAACATAACAAAAACACCAGGACTTACAAATATATATAACTATCACTAATAAACCACCTACATAAACCAAAAATAACATATACCCATATCAAGAATAAACAAAAAAAGAAAT
>NC_068994.1:55373613-55375257 GCF_001194135.2 Octopus bimaculoides | reverse complement strand
ACTACTGAATAATAATAATAATAATAATAATAACAACAACAACAACAACAACAACAACAACAACAACAACAACAACAACAATAATAATAGTGATAATAATAATAATAATAATAATAATAATAATAATAATAATAATAATAATAATAACAAGAGCACTCAGAGAGCGCAAACCTCCGCCAAGGCGACACCAACGTCCTCTCAATGATTAGCTGGAGATAATTTTTAAAATGAGAATATCTGAAATAAACTCGACTGCTCTCACAAACAAGAATACTAAAAATGAACCCGACCGCTCCCAAAAACTCAGTTTAAAAAATCGGAAAAATACTCCAGAATCCTTGTCCGGTACCCGATCAATCGCAATGGTGGTCATGGAATGTGAAGGTGGCTGTAGAAAGTTTAGTAAGAGTAATGAATAGTTTATCCTTATCTAATACCAGCCAAAGTTAACAAATTCACTAATCAAAATAGTTTCAACATCAGAGGTGATAATAGTAAGTACTACTCGGGACAAAAGTTTTCAAAGGGGGCGGGGGAGGGAGAGATTTCTGTAAAACAGAGTTTCGGATCAGACGGCCCGCGTAAGTTGGAATTTCTCCGTTTTGACGGGGATTTTTTCTAATGTTTTTCACCAAAGTCTTCAGAATGATGCGAGGCATGTTTTCACGAAAAAAAAAAAGGAAAAAATGTTTACTGGTTTTTATCAAATTTTGGGGTTAACGGACTTGATTTAACGGAAGCTAAATGTAACGGAAGTTGATTAGTCGGATAAGGATTTCCAAAGTTATCTTACAAGTTAAATCGTTGACGTAAATGTTAACTTCGTTAATTAACGATTAACGGATTAACGGACTTACGTCCATCTCTGTATGTTTATATATATATATATATATATACACACACACATATATGTAGAAATTCCAACTTTGATTTTCACGTTTTATTTACAATCTTATCATAATATAAGATAATATAATATAATGGAATGATAGGAATATTTAACGTCCATTCTGATTGCACTAGTACTTTCATGCATTAAACTATGCAATCTTCATGTGCATGTAGCATTGGTGATAGTTATGTTTTACAATTTACATATATCTTGCATTGATGCACATACATCTGTACATGTGATTCTTTGTATGTATACGTTTCTATATCTGAATATATACTTTATTTACGTACGTATGTATGATTGTATTTTCATATGTATGTAGGCTTCAAGCTGACGGCCACTGTCGCACCTGACATTTTACGGAGGGTTACATTCTTCTCAGGAGAAGGTCAAAAGTTATGCGACAATATTCTTACTTTTTCTCATACTATGTATAAACAAGTACAAGGCCGAGTACCACATTGCCAGTTTATAAATGAAGCACGTGATCGTTACAACCAGATATGCCGGGCATCGTGGAACAATGATTATTATCTTAAACCTTGAATCGGATTTGTCTTAGTCAAATGGAATATATATATACCTGGCTTGGCTGTGTGTTAAGAAGCTTGCTTCCCAACCACATGGCACCAGGTTCAGTGTTATTGCGTGGCCCCATGGGTAAGTATCTTCTACTATAGCCATGTGAGCGGATTTAATAGACACAAACTGAAAGAAGCTCGTCGTATATACATATATATATATATATA
>NC_068994.1:55370602-55373056 GCF_001194135.2 Octopus bimaculoides | reverse complement strand
TGCACTTTCAGTTTTCCATTTCGTTGTTGTGTTGTTATTAGTACTTTGCATTGTCACATCCGCGTTATTATTTATTGTTTTGTTAATTTGCGTAAATACAGTTTTTTTATCATTGTCACAAATCTCTTATTCATTTATTGTCCTGTTCGGTAATTATTATTAAATTTTATAAAATTCCTCTGAATTCCTCCTAATTTGGAAAAATGATACTTTTTGTTTGTTTATTTCATAAATTGTTTTTCTCTATCTGATGTCGCTGTTTAAGAGATTTAATTTTTTTTCTTCTTTTTCCATTTTTCCATTCTATCTTTCTTTTTTTTTTTATAACGCAATCAAAATTCATTTTTTTATTCCAGTATTACAATTTCGTCAATGACAAAATGTCGCTTATTAAACGAATGTTTACAAAAATAAAAACCGAACAATGAAAGATGATGGCAAAATGCAAAAGGATTCAGGCTGCTTCAGTGTATGTTAAAAACAGAAATATTCAAATTAGGTTATCCACCACAGTGCTCATCTAATTTATAACTACTTTATAAGTAACTGATATATGTTTTGATTGCGGAAAGAAGCAGAGTTCGTATTCTCTGAGGAGCGATCAACAAACCTCGAAATATCTATCAGGGGGACACTATCCCCTTTTCTTTTCATACTTCAGTAATGTAGATAGGATGTGTATATATTCTTAATTCACCCAAAGTGGTTTTGTAGAATTTAAATTTACTTCAGTTCTTCGTGAATATATATATACACGTGCAAATATATACATACATATATTGGTTTCAAATTTTGGCACAAGGCCAGCAATTTCAGGGGAGGGGACAAGTCGATTATATCGACCGTAGGGCTCAACGGATATTTATTTTATCGAACTTTTAGATACAAGGTTAACCACTACAAGATTTAAACTGAGAACGCAGAGGTTCGGAATGAACCCAGCAAATTTCTGTCAATGAGAAACTTGGCAGTCATAAGGGTGTGATTTAGATTGTCAGCGGCCCGTTGTCTCCATCAAGATACTTTGTTTCAGGCTGCTCCAGTTACTTAGCTGGAAAAAATGTGCTGTACTTGTAATTCAAAGAGCCACCCTTGTCACACTCTGTGTCACGATGAATCGCATTGAGAATTACGTTAAAGGTAAGCATGTCTGTGGAGTGCTCTATCACTTACACATTAATTTCGTGTGCACGTTGTTCGCTTGATCGGATCAATTGGAACCCTCGTAACCAAAGGAGTGCCAGTGAAGAGTACCCAACACCAACACCCTTGGCCTTAATTACTCTTAATTGCTTCTTCTTTTCTTGTAAATTTCACAAATAGTTCACCGGACATTATTTACATTTGACGGATATTTGTCCTCATCTTGTTTGTTGATAACACAACGTTTCGGCTGATATACCCTCCAGCCTTCATCAGGTGTCTTGGGGAAATTTCGAATCTGGACTCTCACTCCTAAGGTATTTTTCGATGTTATTATTATTATTATTATTATTATTATTATTATTATTCAGGTCACTGCTTGGAATCGAACTCGGAATCTTGGGGTTAGTAGCCCGCGCTCTTAACCACTATGCCGTATACAACTTATATACAACTACTTGCTGTATAATAAGAGTACCCAACACTTATTATACAGCAAGTAGTAGTATATAAGCAGTTATATATAAAGTAGGCGACGATAATAAGCAACGAATACAAAAACATGAAACAACAACAAATACGACTGTGATGGTGACGTAGACAATTGCAGGTGAAGACGAAGTCACATGATTCGAATTGTTATTGTCGCCAAACAATTGTATGAAAAAGCATTTAAAACGTTTCCATTAGTCAAAAGTAAGGTGGCAGCATGGCCAAGTCCAGTAAAAAGATCAGCTATTACTTCACCTGAACTGTTGAATGGATCACATGGAGAAAGTGTACATGAAAACGCTTTTGTTGAAGACTTTGATTTGAATACTTTGGCAAAATGTTCGACCCATTGCCAGAAATTACAAATAGGTATCCATGGAAATAGTGCAATACTTTCTATCGTAGTTTTTACAAAAAGAAAATGTAGGTTTTTGTTACCTTTGTAAAAAATTTCCATTGTGTTGTGTTCAGACAATTAACAACAACATGCGCAGAAATGACTGTGTGGTAAGTAGCTTTCTTACCAACTACATGGTTACGAGTTCAGTCCAACTGCATGGCACCTTGGCGAGTGTCTTCTACTATAGGCTCGGGCCGGCTAAAACTTTGTGAGTGGATTTGGTAAACACGGAAACTTAAAGATGCCCGTCATATAAATATATATATATATGCGTGTGTGTGTGTGTGTGTGTGTGTGTGTGTGTGTGTTCCTGTATTCAGTAAATGGTACTTATCTCTCGCTGAAATGGCTTTTTTTCTGAGACCGCCGATGCCAACAGTACACAAAATTACATATCATGTTATATCATACACACACAC
>NC_068994.1:55368074-55369685 GCF_001194135.2 Octopus bimaculoides | reverse complement strand
ATATATATATATATATATATATATATATATATATATATATAAATATATAATTGTGTAAATACAAACATGTATAAACACGCATAGACGCGGACACACATAGACACACATACATGTATACATGTATATACAAAGAATATGCATATGCGTATATATGTGAGGGTATTAACTTAACCTCACTGCTTCGAAATATATATATATATATATATGCATACATATACACACATATATATACACACATACATACATATATGTGTGGGTGTGCATATATACATATATATATGTATGTATGTATATATGTATTTATGTATTTATGTATGTATATATGTATTTATGTATGTATGTATGTACGTACGTATATATATATATATATATATCGAAGCAATGAGATAGTGAAATAGTGAGACTGAGTTAATACAACGGATATAACCGATATTTTCTGTATATGTCCCGACACATTTTTGGGTGTGGAACTTCCTGTTAATAAAAATTTACTCTTGCAAGCTACAATTTACACCATTCGATGTCCACAACAATTATTGCAGAGTCAACTGTGGCAGTTTTACATTAAGCGTTTAGTTAAATAAGCTCTGTGTTTTTAATTAAAATTCATAAGCAAATTTTTATTTGAAGTCGCATTTGATTATTTCAAACGCAATAGCAGAAGGACATTATGAAAATTCTTCAAGGGATAACATTGATGGATTGGCAGAAATTTCGGAGCGTCGGGAGAAAATGCCTTGTAGAATTTGATAAGATACTTCACGTTCTGTGTTGAAAACTCAACTTTAGTATTCATTTTCTGGGGTTCTATGAAATAATCAACTAACCCATTATCCTCGAGTTTCAGGCCTTGTCAGAAGTAGTTATTCTTGAAGGCCTTGCTGAAAGTATGACACCAGAAGACCATATAAGATATTGATAGGGTGATATCTTAAAACTACCCATCTATTTTGCCTCTGTAAAAAACATTTATCTTTATACAGCCAAATCCGTCTTGTAAGCAAGTACAGCCATGAGATGGGGTGGTTCAAAAATGTGCAGTAAAATGAAGCGAACGTTGTGTGTACAACACATTTGACGTCTGCGAACGGACGAAGCGCCTCTTAAAGTAACGTACGAATCATTACACGATGGCTTTATCAGCTATAAACAACAGCCAAGTTCGACAGAGTTGACCATAATATCTTACTCTTAAAATTGGCAAATGTTGGAATCCGTGGAAAGCTTCTACACTGGATTATTTTCTGGCGAATAGAACACAACATGTTGTGGTCGATGGAGTCCACTCAAGCCCAGCAAAAGTCACCAGCGGTGTCCCTCAGGGGACTGTCTTGGGCCCGCTCCCCTTTATAATCTATATAAACGACCTTCCCACCCATACTTGGATACAACTCACTCAACAAGAACTCACTACTTGAATGGACGATAATACCACAAAACTTGACTTAAAAAAGGATTAAGATAATCCTATCAGGTGGTGCTATTAAGTTAGACATGGCTTGGACTAATCTGGTCGAAACATATCTAAGCTATATATATATTCATACTTATATATATGTATGTATATAAGCACTTATATATATATATATATATATATATATATATATATAT
>NC_068994.1:55366329-55368064 GCF_001194135.2 Octopus bimaculoides | reverse complement strand
ATATATATATATATATATATATATATATATATATATACATGAATAAACACCACATAAATGTATGTAATATATATATACGTGTATTTATGTATATATATACATACCTATTCTCAGCAAAGACCTGTACAAGTGCCTTCTTATATATGAATATACATATAAATATGTGTGCCTCTGTGTGTGAATATGTATACACATACATATAAATCTCTCTCCTCCTCAGTATTTTGTATGTCTGTAGATGTGTGAAACTGCAGACTGTACCGAATAGCCGCTTCCTTCCATGACCCACATTCGAGAAGCAGCTTGATGAGAGACCGTGTACATTAGCTCTAAACACCGACCGAATAAATAACACATGACTTTTCGACATTTCATCAACTAGTACCACACCCAGTGATTATAAATTCAAGCTCGACTTATATACATCTCATTAGTGAAATGTTTCCATCACATTGCCTTAATTAATGCTGTCACAACCTATATGTGGTCTTTCAATTTGCTAAAAGTAGTAGCCAAAAACTTGTCTTGTGTAATACACACTACCATCTTATAAAGGACGGTTACATCGGATAATACGTGTATGCTCTAATGCTCTAACGCAAAGTTTAATGTATACCAATTATAACTTGTTCAGAAACATATGCAAACCGAAATGTATTCAACTGAAATAACGAAGAATTTTCTGTCTGATCTTTCAGGTTGCTAGAAATGACTGCAAAATGCAAAACAAAATTTTCTCCATTGGTTGTATGCATATATAATGGTACTACAATAATGCTACTGTTGAGGAAAAAATCTCCGCATTTGCCATTCGGTTTTTATCCAACTCCACACTGCTCACTGCAACTAAACTTCAAGTATGACTGCAATAAATAAATAACTTAATACAAATAAAACAAAATGAAATAAAATATATAAATAAATAAAAGGTTACAATACAAACAAGATTATCTCTTTCAGTTTTCCCTTTGACTTTATATTTTACAGCTCGGGTAGATTTATTATCTGGGTACGTTGGTCCTTTTTGTCTATCTCACCCCCATTAAAAAATTGCCATTAAAAATTGGGTTATCTCCCCACTAAAAACGTGAGTTTATGTGGCGACAAGAGAATGGATTAAAAGAGTTAGATCCTTTTGATTCAATACTTCAACGCATTGTTGATGTTTGGTCTCCTCAATAGGAATGGTAGGATTTGTTATAAAAATGTTATCAGATTCAATACGACGTTTCATCTCTTCACTTTTCATGTTTATGAATTCTTTTCATTATATTTTTTCTTTAGGGTTAGTTGAGGGAGATAACCAAAAGTACCGATATTTCTCATAAAACGGTGGGGAGATAACTCAATTTTTTAATGGGGGTGAGATAACCAAAAAGCACTGGTACGTTTCTTAATCACTCACTTCAGTGAGGACGATGGTTTCGAAGAAATACGAAAGTTAGCGATAAGAATAAGTCGTATGTCAAAGGTCATTCAATTCCTTTACGAAGTAATTACGTCGATTCCTTTACAAAGAATATATGTCGATATGTCGATCCAAAACTAGTGCCAATTTGACAAATATTATCAGGGAAGAAGAAACCTAATGATAAAAAACAGATTTTTAAAAAAGCATGAAAGTAAGAAATAAAGAGAAATGAAATGTGGTAAGGGATTGTGACTTCGAATGGAAAATTATTTTCGCGAAACCATTTCTCATAGCTTTAAAATTCATTAATTTCAATAAATATAT
>NC_068994.1:55365334-55366183 GCF_001194135.2 Octopus bimaculoides | reverse complement strand
TATATATATATATATATATATATATATATATATATGTGTGTGTGTGTGTGTGTGTGTGTGTGTGTGTGTGTGTGTGTGTGTATTAAACATTTACTAGGGAAAGGTTGACAATGATTTCTAAGAGAGATGTACATAACCATATGTATGTGTACGTACGCATATCTGTGCGTAAGCATATATGCACACACACACACGCAGAGGACAGTGGAAACGTACAAGGAAACCGAACGAAAACAAACATGGAGGGTTGTTTTCGTTCGGTTTCCTTGTATGTTTCCACTGTCCTCTTTTTGTTCCCAACTTTGACCATCCATGAATCCCAAATTTTATTTTGGTACTTATGGGAGCAACTGTCTTTCCGAAGACTAATATTGTCGTCCAATATTCGAAATGAGTAGTAGATAGACAGTCGACAACTGATCAAGCGTCGTTCTTTGTGTTACTTGTCCTGTTTTACAGTTGTTTCTCTCGTTGTTTGCGTACTGCACTCATTTGTTTTCATTTTTCTTGTTATTTACAGTTGGTAATGTCCTGTACCCATATATGCATGTGCATGTGTATATGTATATATATATATAAATAAGGATAAGGTCGATATTTAAAATATTGATTTTATCAAGTGGCCAGCATGGGAATAAAAACCATCAAAGGTAACAATTATTTAAAATTATAATATAGGGTATCTAATTCCAGTATTGGAATTATATGGAATTATCCAGTATTTTTGCTAGTTTATTTTATCTTCGTCTTCGCTCTTCGTGCTATATGAACATTTATTGTGGTTTAGAGTCAAGATTTGACTGTTATTTTCAGCGTGGCGGTATCTCTTAGATACCCTATATTATAATT
>NC_068994.1:55361488-55362743 GCF_001194135.2 Octopus bimaculoides | reverse complement strand
GGCATCGGGACAAGGCACGACGGTCAGGCGGTAATCGATGACTGATGCGATATACACATTAGCCACCTCCGCCCGGCCTTTTAGAGATAACTTTCTCTCAGCCCATGTTTGGCTGAGTTTGATCACTCTACTGGTGATCTCGTCCCAGTTCTTAGGTAGATAGATAGATAGATAGATAGATAGATAGATAGATAGATAGATAGATAGATAGATAGATAGATAGATAGATTGGTTCTATATTTAAGAGATGCGGAATTATGTGCATTATGTACATTATTGACTTTATTTACGTTTGACGGATATTTGTCCTCATCATGTTCGTTGTTAACGCAACGTTTCGGCTGATGAACGCTGGCGGATATATCAGCCGAAATATTGTGCTAACAACAAACAAGATGAGAACAAATATCCGTCAAATGTAAATATATATATGTACACAGCCATACTGACATATATATATTATTATAAAATCTGGTAATTAGTCATATATTAATTAATATCGACTAATTATCAGGAGGCCAGCACATCTAAAGAATCAAAGAGATTCAGAAATATTATCTGCAATCTCCCCTGACATATATATATGTATCAGTATGGATGTATAATGTATGAATGCATATCTATATACCTATGCATACGACTATGAATGTATGCATGTATATATCTATGTATGTATATATATATATATGCGTGTGTGTGTGTGTGTGTGTGTGTGTGTGTGTGTGTGTGTGTGTTTACATTTGCCGTATATTTGCATTAATACATGTATATGTGTGTACGCATGTTGTGTGTGTGAACATACATGATACACAAACACACATATACACGCACATACACACACACACACACACACATACACACACACACACATAGAAAGGTACGCCTTAAATGGTCCTGAAGGACTTTATATACGTACATCTATAATTTGATCGCTGCCTCTTATACAATAGTATTGTGTAGTCATTGTCAGGAAACGCACTGTAGCATAAATAAAGTTTATATACAAATGTATATACATATATGAATACACACACACACTCACATACACACACACACACACACACACACACACACACACACACACACACATACACATACTTGTAGATACACTCCTATACATACATTCAGAGGTAGTCGAGCGGGGAGGGGAATTTCAAACGCCGTTTATACAAAAATGTATATCGTGACAAGATATATGCAATACCATTGTGTACGAAACCAGTCAAATCTCTTATAATTAAGAAAACAGAGTCTG
>NC_068994.1:55354130-55356831 GCF_001194135.2 Octopus bimaculoides | reverse complement strand
TGTTACCGCGTTGCGCCTCCGCCACCCGTGCTTCTCGCGCAGCTTCGATCCCTTCGTTCCTTAAGGCACGCATTTTAGCTCTGACGACGCAACCTTCGTGTTTGGCGTTGAGGTGTTGGTCGAGGGCCATCCTCGCAGCCAAAACGTTGGTTGCGCTGCCAATAGATAGATAGATAGATAGATAGATAGATAGATAGATAGATAGATAGATAGATAGATAGATAGATAGATAGATAGATAGACATAAACATTTCTATGCATTTCTGTATGTGTGTTTATGCGCACATGGCAAGTGTATTTGAACATGTTTATGCATGCATATCGGCTGGAAAAACCTGTACCCTGATCTTCAAAATCCCCAAAACATCACCTGTCATTTCAAAACTTTTGTAATAAAGACGTGCAAACAATTGAAGTTTACATCCGGGTATCTGTGATAACGCTACAGGCATTCAGTTTAAACAGAGACTGGCATTAATCCTATGTGTAGATATGTAGGTATGTATGTCTACAAACGTGATTGCTGAAGTGAGAATTCGTGCTCAAGCACGTGTGTCTTTATGCATATTAACATGAGTAATTATCACTGTATCAGTGAACAGTTTTCTAAAAATAATTGCTTAGCTAACTCCTCTGTGCAAACCCTTCAAATCTCCCAAATTAACGGTGGCTGTGTTCATATGAGGAAATATTTTTTTACTCTTTTGTTTGTATTAACGTTTCGCTTAGTATTGAAATAAAGTGACGCTTGAGACGAAAATCACATCGACCATTTTAATTATTTTTAACCCTTTTCCTGTCCTGTGTATCACATATGTTGTTGTTGTTGTTGTTGGCACTCTGTCGCTTACGACGTCGAGGGTTCCAGTTGATCCGATCAACGAAACAGCCTGCTCGTGAGATTAACGTGTAAGTGGCTGAGCACTCCACAAACACGTGTACCCTTAACGTAGTTCTCGGTGATATTCAGCGTGACACAGTGTGACACAGTGTGACACAGTGTGACACAGTGTGACAAGGCTAACCCTTTGAATTACAGGCACAACAGAAACAGGAAATAAGAGTGAGAGAAAGCTGTGGTGAAAGAGTACAGCAGGGTTCGCCACCATTCCCTGCCGGAGCCTCGTGGAGCTTTAGGCATTTTCGCTCAATAAACACTCACAACGTCCGGTCTGGAAATCGAAACCTCGATCCTATGACCGCGAGTCCGCTGCCCTAACCACTGGGCCATTGCGCCTCCTCGTATCACGTATGATACACTTGACATATTTCCTTGACGTCCATGCATCGTTGCATCGTATATAATATACATTCCCGATCGTTTTGCAACCACCACAGTAAGTTAGGACTTATGAATGGAGGGTTTTGGATTACCCAGAACGTATGAAGCCAGGACAAACTACAGGTCTGAAAACAAGCATGGGCGTTTTGAACAAGTTTATGATAATGTTTTGGACTGCTTGCTGTTTCTCACCTGTCTTCGTCTTTTGTTTTCTGTAAATTTGAACTATATATATATATAGTCAAAATAAGCAGCAAGGATAGATATCCTTGCTGCTTATTTTGATTTTAATCACCTTATTTTGGAATTGTATGGATAATACCATACTCAATTCTGGTGTCTAAGCTTAAGTACCATATTCACCTGAATCTAAATTTTATATATATCATTATTATTATTATTATTTTTATTCTTATTCTTCTTCTTATTATTATTATTATCATTGTTATTATCATCATCATCATCATCATCATCATCATCATTATTATTATTATTACTATTATTATTATTATTATTATTACTATTATTATTATTATTATTATTACGTAAGTGAGCCAATGTCAAAAACATCCTTATATAGCGTCATATATTTCTTCAGAAAACATAACAGAAACGCTAATTGTCAGTTAAATTAGGAATTAAATGTTCTTCCATATTTAACACGCGGAGATGTCTGTCCCTTATATGGAAAATGTTGTCGATCGTTTGTCTTTTCCGTTTTATTATAATTTTTTTTTTCTCTCTTGTAAACAATAGATAGTTTTAATCAATATTCGGAGTCAACTAGCATATTAGCGATGAGATGAAAGTACTTATAAATTACGTAATTGTTTGACTTTTGTATTACTTGAATTCCACGAAATTAAAAACGATCTGACAATCTTGCCAGTCTATTTCGCAAAACAAGATAATTTAAAACGTTTCCTGAAACAGCTTAACATTAACTGGGGATTCTAGTAAGCAGTGGATTATTTCTTACTTATATTTGTTAACACATTAACCGCCACATGTATCACCAAAATTTGAAGTAGTTGTTAATCCTTTCCACTGTAGGTACAAAGCCTGAAATTTGGGGGAGGGAATAGTCGATTATATCGGCCCCAGTACACGACTAGTACTTAATTTATCGACCCCGAAAGGATGAAAGTCGACCTCGGCGGAATTTGAACTCAGAACGTAGCGACGAGCGATATATCGCTAAGCATTTCACTCGGCGTGCTACCGATTCTGCCAGCTCGCCGTCTTGAAGTAGTTATTAATTGTTTGAATCGTGAGACCGCAAGACAAAATGAGTTGCAGAATTTGTTACGGATCTTTACGTTTTGAGCTCAAACCTGCCTAGGTCAACTTTGCCTTTCATCCTAACGGGTTCGATAAAATAAAGCACCAATCAAGAACTGGGATCGATGGCATCGGCTA
>NC_068994.1:55350652-55351884 GCF_001194135.2 Octopus bimaculoides | reverse complement strand
TATATATATATATATATATATATCTTCTACAAACTCTGATGAAAGGTGACTAGAAGTTCGCCAATATTCCAGAGTGATTGATTTATCCAGTTAGACATGATAATTAAACTAAGGCTGATGGTGCCTACCTTTGACATTCTAGCTACGCCATGTTTGTAACTATGGCGTCGATTCAAAAATCAATTAACTATTCGGATTGCCTAATTTAGCGTGTATAAATAAACTTCTCAAATTGGCTGACATTTAGATACTGGTGTTGTTAACCCTGCAGCCATGTTAGTTTTTGAGATGATGACGATTTTTAGCGAACTTCCACACTCAGTCGGAGTTTGATGTGGTTTGACGGTATTCTATGCGCGGTAAGACTACACTTTGTGTCGGAACAATGGACTTACAAGTGGTCTGTTTGAATCAACAACGGTAATGGTTTCGGTAAACAACAATTAAATACTTTATTACAGTGTTTAGTTATTTTAGAAAGAAGAAAAAACACGTACATGTTGCAATATAAATCAAAGCGTAAAGAAATTGCTGTAACAAACAGTCGTTTGTTTTGTATGAATGATAAATAATAACTAGAACATTCGTAATCAGTCATGGGAAAGTTTATCAAACGCTGTTTAGTGTCTAGAATTCTGTGTTTTTTTAGTGTTCGACGATGAAGTTTTCCAGTAACACACACATACTTTCAAGAATAGATTCCCCCTCAAAAAGACGACCTACTCAGTCTGTATCGGAGTTTAAAGGATGTTAATATTTAGAACTACAAAAGGCGGTGCAAGGCGAAATGCTTATTGGCATTTCTTCCGACTTTACGTTCTGAGTTCAAATTCCGCCGAGGTGGACTTAGCCTTTTATCCTTTCGAGGTCGATAAAATAAGTACCCCTTCCTCCGAAATTGCTGGCCTTGCGCCAAAATCTGAAACCAATATTTAGAAGTCGGTGAGCTGGCAGAATCGTTAGCCCGCCGGGTAAAATACTTACCGGCATTACTTCCGACTTTACGTTCTGACGTTGGTAGCAGTGCTAGTGGAACTAGGAGGGGGTGCTTGTGGTAGTGAAGGTGGGGATGATGCTAGTGGTAGTGATGGTTGTGGCGAGGTGGCTGTGCCTGGGGTGACGAGGGGACGAAGATGTTGGTGGTGTTGTTGCTCTCTTGTGTTGTTTTTGTTGTTTTTGTTGTTGTTGGTGGTGGTGGTGGTGGTGGTGGTTTGTGGTGGTGGTGGTGGTTT
>NC_068994.1:55347327-55348716 GCF_001194135.2 Octopus bimaculoides | reverse complement strand
TATATATAGCCTCAATATTTCATCGTGGGTAGAACCTCTTGAAAAGGTATCCTGTTTAGAAACACAGCAACCCTCAAAGGTAAGCAAAACAAAAATCGCCCCAAAAGTGAAAGTGACCGATATCGATATTTCGTGGCCATTTCCACTCTGTTCATGTCAGACCCACCTCCATCTCCGAAATGATATGCCTCAGACACCTAGATATGAGTATACAGGTATCATGAAAAGTTATTTGCTGGTGTTCAAATGCATCGCACAAGGAAAACAACATTCAAATTTTGTGTTTGAAACAGTTTAAATAAATGCAAGAATTTCTCAATAACATACTTGAGTGTACGTTAGTAAAGGCTACAGTGCTGCACTACTTCGACATCTGTTGCCCTCTTTCTCTTCCGAGACAGCTTAGTACTGTTTACTAACACACATTGCGTATGTGATATTGATAACGCTTATAAATATAAAGGCTTGTCAAAGAACGAAGATGATACCCGCGAGTCGACGCCCATCCATACAAGTGATGTCTCGTAAAAACATCCTACACGCGGCTGGTAAGCTTTGCAGCTGGCCAAAGCTCTCGTGTTGAAGGTCGACGACCACGAGTTACGTGGAGGAAGGGTAAGAAGAGAAGATATATATATATATCGTCGTGGCACTCCGTCGGTTACGATGATGAGGGTTCCAGTTGATCCGATCAACGGAACAGCCTGCTTGTGAAATTAACGTGAACTATGTTAAGCACGTGTACCCTTAAAATAGTTCTCGGGGAAATTCAGCGTGACAGTGTAACAAGGCTGGCCCTTCGAAATACGGGTACAACAGAAACAGGAAGAGAGAGTGAGAGAAAGTTGCCCGTCATAATGTGTCTAATCGAAGGGCTAGAATCCCTTCTCTTTCCGGGTTCAGTTATTTTCAGATTATTTTCCATTATGCACCGTTTAGGGTATTTATACGACCGCCCAAAACATCAATATCTCAAGAACCAGTTGCCGATTTAGGCAAAACTTCTTTTATTCAGTTTGTATTCACATTTCAGGGGAACATTAATTCTCTGTAAGATTTATAATTAGATGATTTCTAATTTTGAAACCAGTGAATGTGTTTTCATTGAAAATATATATATTTGTGAGGGCTGGACAGGTTTTTCAACCAGCTGGTCAGCTACTTCAGGCTAATGACGATCAATGACTCAGAAACATGTCCCTGAATGCAGACTAGGCTGGGTGTGGAAGTTTGTCTCCCCTTCACGAATATAAAGACACCGGAAATGTGTCAAGGCCAACAGGAAGCGGTCCAGCTTCCTAAGGCTAAATAGCAGCAGTATGATTCCCTTATTGAGATTGTCACATTAAGTTGACAGTAAGCAACTGCTATATATATATATATATATAT
>NC_068994.1:55342248-55346950 GCF_001194135.2 Octopus bimaculoides | reverse complement strand
TGTGTGTGTGTGTGTGTGTGTGTGTGTGTGTGTGTGTGTGTGTGTATGTGTGTGTGTGTGTTTGTGTGTCTGTGTTTGTCCCCCAAACATCGCTTGACAACCGATGCTGGTGTGTTTACATTCCCGCAACTTAGTTGTTCGGCAAAAGAGACCGATAGAATAAGTACTATGCTTACAAAGAATAAGCCCTGGGGTCAATTTGCTCGACTAAAGGCGGTGCTCCAGCATGGCCGCAGTCAAATGACTGAAACAAGTAAAAGAGAGTAAAAGAATATCAAAAATAAAAACTGAAGGAATATTAAAAATTTATGAACATGAATGTATCGACATGGTATTATTGTAATGAAGTGTAGGAATATAGATAAAAACGTTTTTAAAAAGAATTGAAAAGAATTGCGAAGAGATAATAATAGGCATCAAAATAAGGCTTCGGGTTACATATTAAAAGAATTTATACGGGCGGTTTTTTCTGGGGTTCATTCGTCCGGGTAAAAAATTAATCTTAACGTTGATTTTCAGAGAATGTCTCCTTCATCAAGGAAAAAGTAATATTCGCGGTAGATATGCTTTCAGTTCATTGCCAAGGTATGAGATAACTGCAAGCTTTTATAGAAGAACAGGTATAACTATGTTAATAATGGAAATCTTTATGAGGGCTGATAGAAGTAAAAATTACGTTATTACTAAAATTATGGAAATTTATATCTGGGGATATATTGTTATAATCAATAGGATGTTAAATTGTGCGACGCAAATTACTAAAGTTATCATTGAGTGCATTCGGAAATATAGAGTCTCATCATTGTAGAGTAGTATCATGTGATTACACGAACGAATACCGGGGGAAAATTTATTTGATATAGTACAATTATATAGGCGAAGGATGGTGTTGGATTCTTTTATGCGCATTCAAAATCTACCCATAATCGTATTGCATGGGGGGGGGGGGTCTCATCTGTAATAGACGAAGATATTGTGTAATTAATGTTTTGTAATTTCAAATCACGTATGTATCTATTTAAATTCTTTCAGTAAGCTAACATACAAAACTCTAGACACATACACGATTTAAAATTACAAAGCATTAATTACACACTATCTTGGTCTCTCTTTCTCTCTCTCTATCTCTCTCTATCTCTCTCTCTCTCTCTCTCTCTCTATATATATATATATATATATATATATATATGCATGGGTTGGTGCATAATTATTGCGACTTTTTTTCAACAAACTTTATTCAACAAAAACAATAACAACATGTAACAAAAACATCATTAAATCATTATTATTCCGGAGCATATTCACCATCTACTTCAATTACTGCTTCCCATTTGCTTGGCAAACGGTCAGACCGTCATTTAAAGATGTTTTTGTTAAATATTGTTATTGTTTTTGCTGAATAAAATTTGTTGAAAAGAAAGCCGCAATAATTATACACCAACCTAATATATATATATATATATATATATATATATAGTCAACTTTACCTTTCGTCCTTTTTAGTTTGATAAAATAACGTGTTAGTCTAGTACTGGGGCTGACTAACGCACCCAGCCTCCTCAAATCGTGAGCTTTTGCCTATGACCCAAACCTTTCTGAAAGAACGTACCAAAGAAAGATTTTATATCAACAAGGGAAAAGAGGAAAGAGTTAGCGCATTCAAATGTCTAAAGCACGATTCACATTATTTTTGTGCTGTAAAATATTAGGTAACGGTTTCATAAAAATGGTGGTAGTTAGTTGAGCGCTTAATCAACGAGCAATGAGAAGATTGAATAAAAATGTTCTCCAAACATATTGGCATGCAAAACTGAAAAGCCTTACATGTCTGCTGCAATACTCGAAAAGGAGATTTTTCGAAACAGTATTCCTGAAACAAATTTATACAGAAGCGTATAATATTCACTTGAAATGTTATTAGTAAGTGATATCACCCCCATCACATCCTTTTGACCTAGTCACCCTGACGTTAAAGTTCTGTTCTTACCACCTAATACTACATTTATCCAACTATTATCCAACTATTATCCACTTATCCGAACTATTAAGTCACCGCATAACTTGCAATTTCAAGACAAATTATGCTAAACATTCGGAACGAAAAAAAAAAAAAGGCTGGATGACATGGAAGAAAATCAATTTACTGCTTCAGAAGTATGTAAAAAATTTGACATTCTTCGTTGCAGCTGCATTTCGTGAAATTTAGAGAGTTACATTAAATGCATGCTGGGAGACCATTTTGCTGGAATAGTCGTAGATCGAAAAATTGTAAAAATAAAGAAAAAATGAAAACAAAGGTATAATTAATTTTGGCACATGGCCAATAATTTTGATGGGCGGGGAAAGTTAATTGCATCGACTTCAGTGCATGGCTGGTACTTATTGAAAACGATTAGCTAGGCAACTATGCATCTGGCATTGTCACTAGTCATTATTGGATGATTCTCGTCTTCTTCCGATATATATGTTGCGTTTTTAAACACTACACGCCCATAACACGTCTCCGGATGAATAACGCAGAAATTTTGCCTTTCAACGATGTATTTACATTAAGAATGGATATACAGATACATATCTTCATCTAGTACTGTGTCAATTGCATATAACAGATCTGTATATAATTTATAATATATGTATACATACATACGTATATACATACAAACATGCATACAGACATACATATATACACACACACACACACACATATATATATAATATACAGAGAGAGAGAGCGCGAGAGAGAGAGAGAGAGAGAGAAAGAGAGTTATAATAGTATAAAATACAATTATAATTAAGGGCTCCGAGGGTACCATTCCTATACGCTGAAAATAAACGCAAAATCATCGAATCAATCTAAATCATCACTTTTATAATACACACATATTGAAAGTGAGGGAGTAGACTGACAGAAATTTTTAAAATAATCCAGATAGCTTTGGATTGATCAATTTCTGCGTTAGTTTAATAACTCTTTCTTCGTCAGCAATGCATACTGAGCGAAATAAATGAGACATACCCACAGAAAAGCAAACGCAAGCTGCGTGCGTCTGCTCTTCTGTGGGTGAGTATAAATGTCTCATTTATTCCGGTCAGTAAGCTTTGCTGACGAGGGAAGATTTATTAAACTAACGCAGAAATTGATCAAAGCTATCTGGATTATTTTATAAATTTCTGTTAGCTAAGTGTTAGTATTTTTCAGTCGATAATTGATGAAGTATTAGGGTTCTGGTGTGTGTTCTACATGTACAGTTTGTAGTATTTAATGCATTTTTCATAACCGTAACATTTGTAGGAGCTTCGTAAAAGCAAATAAACTATTTCTTTGTCAGCCGTACAGCTTGTGCAAACGGGTATGTTTCAGAGATCTGAACACTGATTGGTCGGTGTGTGTATGCGTGGCTGGAAAGAATAAGGGAAGTGTGAATGAGTGAGAGGAAAAGAGAAAGAGAGAAGAAGAAAATAGGAATAAGAAAAGATGGAAAGATACGGAGAGAAAAATGCTTTGTTTTATGCTTCATCTTTTACATATTTCGGTCATTTCGCTGCAACCATACTGAAGCACAGCCTAGAATTGTAGCTTAACGAATCGACATATATATACATACACACACAACAAAAAGCAAGTGGTGAAATTGGTAGAGTTGGATGGTAGGCCAACGGCATTTGGTCCGACTTTGTACAATCTACGTTCAAATCTCGCCGTGTTCAGCTTCGCCTGCCATTCAGACATCGTCGTTGAATTATTGAAAACTAATAACTGCAGTCGATCCCTTTCTCTCTCTCACCCTCACCTCTCTCTCTCTCTCCCTCCCCCCTCTCTCTCTCTCTCTCAGTCTGTAGTATAGGCTACGTTGCTCAACGTCATGGTCTCAGTTGTCGCTCACAGAGTCTTTTTTCTTCAGAAACAAAGAATGATTGAGCAAGTGACTAACGATCTTAGATAAACTGGTATTTGCTTTTGTCTTCATTCAAAACTATAAGAATGTGGAGCAAAGTAGAGAACGGAAATAGAAACGAAGGATATATGCGTTGTATACAGTTGACACTGCGGGACACATTCTTCAGTAGTAGACGACTGGCGTTGACAAGGATCTCGGGCATCGAACGACAGTATCGCCCTCACCTCAGGCGATGCCACACAAATATTCATGTTATGATGGAATGTTCGAATTATTTTCGCATACATGAATGCAGTATGCATTTTTACCTCCCCTTTACCCTTGCAACCACCTCACCAAATCATGTCACTGCTGACACACACTGCATACACACACACACACACACACACACACACACACGTACAACAGACATAGATATATAAGTACTATCTGTTTCTCTTACACTATATGTCTATCTATCGATATGTGTATGTATGTGTGTGTAGATAGACAGACAGACAGACAGACAGACAGATAGATAGATAGATAGATAGATAAATAGACAGATAGATAGATAGATAGATAGATAGATAGATAGAGAGAGAGATAGAGAGGTAGATAGATAGATAGATAGATAGAGAGAGAGATAGATAGATAGATAGATAGATAGATAGATAGATAGATAGACAGACGGACAGGGAGGTGGAACAAATTCCACCCGACTCAACTGATTTCGCTACAAACCTCTGTCTTGTGATGCGCGCGCACGTGTGTGTGTACATGTATATAAGTTCACACATGCGCGCGCGCACACACACACACTC
>NC_068994.1:55340947-55341753 GCF_001194135.2 Octopus bimaculoides | reverse complement strand
ATATATATATATATATATATATATATACACGCCCACACGCATACGCATTCTTATTCGGATGCATATACACAAACGTATGGCTGAGACGTTACGCATTTTTCTTAGAATTCTTCGCCATAATTTTGTGTGACTGCATATCTCGTTCTCGCACAGGAAACAGATGAGAAGCGAAATAGCCGAGTGGGTAATTGTCAAGAACCGTCGACGGATTCTTCTGGGAATAAGTTCAATAGATCTAATCAGCCATTGATAACTGACTTCAACCACCAAAAGCCAGACGATTAACTCTATTTATCGCACAAGGGCATGGGAGAATTTACTCCAGTATTCGTTGTGTGTGTATGTACATGTGAGTGTTCCTGTCTGTGTGTACGTGTGTGTGTGTGTGCGTGTGTGTATGTGTGTGTATGTGCGTGTATTATATATATGGTGTATATGTGATTGCGCGTATAATGGTGAACAGAGAAAAAAGCAAGCACAGAGAAGATGATGATGAGATAACAATAAACATCCAATGTCGCACAAGACATTCGAGAAATAGTCAAATTTTCCACCAACTTTTATGCAAATATCACACTGTTTTCTTTCGTATTACTTCTTATCCGTCTCCGCATCACCTTCCTTCACACAGACACACACACACACACACACACACACACACACACACACACACACATATGTATGTATATGTATATATATATAAATAATACAGAATGGGACAAGAACGCAAAACATTCAGACAGTTAGGTGATACACGAAAGGGACAAAACATACAGATAGACGATACAAAGAAAACACGGACATGT
>NC_068994.1:55338025-55340762 GCF_001194135.2 Octopus bimaculoides | reverse complement strand
AGAGAGAGAATTGGTGTTACAAACACAATTAAGGTTGACTCGTATATACATATATACATACATATATCATTGTGAGGAATCCATATTATTTTTTCTTTTGTAAGGGAAAGGAATAAAAAAAAACATTTATGCATTTATTTCATTAATCTTTTTTTCTTTTATGTTTATTTTACTCATAGAGTTTTTTTAAATATTTGTATATGGCTTCAAATTCCGCCGAGGTCGACTTTGCCTTTCATCCTTTCGGGGGTCAACGAAATAAGTACCAGTTGCGTACTGTGGTTGATCTAATCGACTGGCTTCCTCCCAAAACATTTCGGGCCTTGTGCCTTGTGTTGAAAAGAATATTTGTATATGGCTTGTATTTCGATCTAGATGAATCTAATCAGTACCATGTGACCTAACAAAATATTCAGTGACGCAACATACTGTTTCTGAATCCGCTGCCGTCTCTAATTGTGATCCTAGGTCTGAAAATAACAATAATTGAGACTTTTATGCTTATATTAGCATAAATTCTTTTGCGGACTATCCGTAAGAGGTATAACACTACCAGAGGCTTTTATGAATGTTAACATAAATCCTGTAATGAAATGCTTCTGATGGTATTTATTTTTTGACAACGAAATCATGGAAGATCTTTTATCTCTCACTTGTTTCAATCACTGGATTGCGACCAAGCTGGGGCACCACCTTGAAGAATCTTAGTCGAACAAATAGACCCCTGTACTTCTGCTTATTCTTTTTTAAGTTTAAAGGTTATTCTATCGTTGTCTTTTACCGAACCACTAACTTGCAAAAAACACCAGCAACAGCTGTCCAGCGGGGAATGCTCATCACAGGTCTCCCACCAGCAAAGAGGTGCATGCACTGCTTTTGCCATATGCCTCTATCTATTGCAAAACGAATAGCTTCATTAAATCTAAAATGGCGTCTGGCTTAGATTACAACTAACATGGGAAATGTTTGTCTTTTGCGGAGCAACCTCCAATACGACAAACCTACGTATCTTGAATTATGTCATTCGAAAGCGCGGCTAATGTTATATTTGGTATTGTGAATATTTGAAAAGTTAAATGTAATCTTTTTTTATCGTAAATAAGCTATCAGTTGGGAAAGTCTTCACTCTTAAAATTAGCCATAATGTTTACTGTTGCTGTTAACCGCACAATCAAACTACACTCTCAAGATTTCTCTTATCTTCGATGTGACACTGCACACAGTAGAAATGCTTTTAGACAAAGAAACCAATTAACATGAATAGCTAATGGTATTTCAGTTGAAAATTTTAAGTTAGTGATATAGAATTTAATGTACTACATTTTGAAATCCTGGACTGAAACAAATTGTTTTCGCTGTAGAATGGTTTGGACAATATCAGGAACACTAACAGAACAGATAATGGATGGACAACATTTTCTTCTACCATTTACATTTCGAGTTTATTGTAACAAGAAGAATACAAGAAAATGGATGATCAAACAGAAATAAACACATATCTACATTTCAGCTGTTTTTATATATGTATATACACATACACACACACACACATATATATATACACACACATACATGCATACATACATACACACACACATATACACGTATATATATTCATATTTAAGTATGTATAATGTATGTGTGTATTTGTGTACCTATACATACATGTTGTATGTATATATGTATGTACACATAAATATGCACAAATATATTCATATATATATATATATGAGGATGTATATATATATATATATATATATATATATATATATATATATATATATATATATATATATATATATATATGCCTGTTAGAGGTTTGCGCTCCAGCATGACTGCAGTTGCATGGCTGAAACGTATAAAGTAAGAGAATAAGAATATATACATATATAAATACATACTTACATACCTATACATTCCTACATGCATATATATACATATATACATAAATACATACACACATATATATATACATACATACATATGTATATGTATGTACACACAGGCACACACACGCACACACACACACTTCTCTGTGTGACCCACGCATGTGTGTTTGTGTGTGTTTGTGTGTATGTGTCTGCGTCTCAACACCAATGTACGTATATATGTTACTGACAGCCGCAACCGCACATTCTCTCGCTCTCACGCAAACTTACTGATTCTAAAATTCCTCATCTCAAATATCACTTCTAGCTCGCTCTCCATTCCACAAACACACTCGCACGCACACGCACACACACACACGCACACACACACACATATATATAAATGCATGTAAGGATACTCGTACACATGCACAGAATAACAGCACGCATGCACACGCACGGTCGTTTAGTCAAAAGGAACCTCAGCCATTGGTACCCTCACTAGTTTCCCTCACTATCTGCCTTCCTCACTCACTGTATCCTCCTCTCTCTACCCCTCTCTCAATCTCTCTCTCCCTCTCTTTCTCTCTCTCTTTCTCTCTCGCTCTTTCTCTCTTTCTCTCTCTGTCGCTCTACATTTCGCTCTCTTTCATTCTTGTTCTATATCCATTACTCGAAATCTGTATATGTCAGTTCCTTTAAGCTTACACACTCGTAGAGGCACACACAAATGACTATATATATGTGTGTGTGTGTGTGTGTGTACGTATATACATATATATATATATATATATATATATATATATGTGTGTGCAAATATATACACATATATATGTGTGTGCATATATATATATATATGTATATATGTA
>NC_068994.1:55332782-55335773 GCF_001194135.2 Octopus bimaculoides | reverse complement strand
ATATATATATATATATATATATACACCCTTATGTGTGTGTATGTGTGTGTTTTACCGTAAGTACGTTTGTGCGATTATCTGTATATGTATAAACCTGCGCGGGCCTGCACAAACACACGTGAATGTGTCTGCATTTGCGTTGACCTGTGTTGACGTATCGATAAGCATGTCATATTCGAGCATGATTATGTTTACATCCAAGTGTTATATTCGCACGCAACTTGACATCACCACATTAGTGATAATGTCTAGAAAAATACGGAAAATCATTGATCTGGTAGATGGGAAAGTGCGATGCGAATTTGAATTCTAAGTAGAGAGAACTTTATTTGTGTTCTCATACGGAATGGTAAACACCGTGAAACTTATTCCTTATCACAGCTTCTCCCGTTTCTCTAAGTTCCAGTGTTTATCTCATCGTAAATTATTATTATTATTATTATTATTATTATTATTATTATTATTATTATTATTATCATCATCATCATCATCATCATCATCATTATCATTATTATTATTATTATTATTATTAACATTATTATTATTATTATTATTATTGTTTTAAGGCGGCGAGCTGGCAGATTCGTTAGCACGCCGGGCGAAATGCTTAGCTGTATTTCGTCTACCGCTGCGTTCTGAGTTCAAATTCCGCCGAGGGCGATATTGCCTTTCATCCTTTGGGGGTCGATTAAATAAGTACCAGTTACGTACTGGGTCGAGGTAATCGGCTTAATCCCTTCCTCCAAATTTGAAGCCCTGTGTTCCCAGTAGAAAGGATTATTTTTTTTTTTTCTGCCTATAGCAGAAAAGATTATTATTATTATTATCATTATTTTAAGGTGGCGAGCAGGTAGAATCCTTCGCACGCTGGACGAAATGTTTAGTGGTATTTCGCCCATTGTTACGTTCTGAGTTCAAATTCCACCGAGGTCGACTTTGCTTTTGTCCTTCTGGGGTCGATAAAAATAAGTACCAGTTGAACACTGGGGTCGATGTAATCGATTCATCCCCATCTCCCCCAAGCTGTCCTTGTGGCAAAAATATTTGGTAAATTGAGGCAAATTTCTACTACATCGCCTACTACACCTCCATGTTGCTGAGTCTGTGCAGCACTGTGCGTTTTTTTTCTGTTGTTTGTAGTGCACAAACTCTTCCCGTTCTCATATTGTGTTAGTTTTTTTTTTTTCCTCTTGAGGTATGGTGCAGCCTTTTGTTGTATTACTGCTTGTATTGTGTGTTGAGTTTGTAATGCGTTGGTTAACTAGCTTACTGGTAGAAGTTTATTTCACTGGGTAATTGCTTTACAGAGCGTGTCTTGTGTTTGTGGATTGTTTTGTTTGGGTTGTATTATTGAGTTGATAGTGTCTTGCATAGGACGTTGTGGGCTGTTCCTCGCAGGGCTATTCTTTGGATAGTGTGTCGTGTTGAGGGATCCAGGTATAGCTTCTACGTTTTTGCTCATATCTTTTTTTATGATGCCCAATGCTTCAGTTATTATTGGTACTGTTTTTACCTTCATGCCCCACATCTTGAATACTTCAGATTCGAGGTCTTTGCACTTTCACAATTTCTCCACTTCCTTTTTAGACAATATTTTGATCAGAAAGGACTGCAATGTCTATCAGTAAGCAAGTGTTTTCCCTCCACCCAATCCTTGATTATTATGTCTGGGAGTTTAGCGTTTATTTCTTTGTCGGTATGAACTGGCATCTCCCAGATAATTGTGGCTTGATCGTTGTCTTATACCTTGCTTGGCACATGTTTGTACTACCTATTGTTAGTTTTATGTTATATTGTTGGCATATCGTCCAGTAGATATAACTGCTTACTTTGTCGTGTCTATATATTCAGATTTGGCAAGGACTGGATAGCCCGAGATGATGTGATCAACTGCCTCATTGTGCTGGTTGCACATTCTGCATTTGGTGTTAGGACATGTTTTCGTCATTTTACTTTTATAATTATTCGTAGTCAAGCGTTGGTTTTGTGCAGCGAGGATAAGTCCTTCCGTTTCGACTTTTTAGCCCAGAGCTTTTGAGCCATTGTTAGCTTTCACTCAGGCTCACTTCCCCTCCGTCAAGCCTTGCAGGGGATTGGCCATGCAGTGACTTTTCTCTCCATTTCTTTATTTACTCACATATAAGCACATATAAGCATGTTTACATTGACATACAGAGATATGTGTACTTGTATGCGCGTGTGTATATATCTATATACATACGCACATACATATGCATGCAAGCGTATATATGCACATTGCTGTACTTATTCATATATATGTGTACGTATGTATGTATGTATGTATGTATGTATGTATGTATGTATGTATGTATATGAGCGCATAACTTTCATGATACATTAATTCAACCGTGATTCTGTTTATAGTCTTCGCGTTTCTACTTTACATACTTTGAAGGCACCTGGCTTAGCGGTTGAATACTCGGCTCGCGATTGTTAGGTCGTGAGTTCCATGCAGGGCGGCGCGAAGCGTCCTTGAACAAGACACTTCATTTCACGTTGCTCCAGTCCATTCAGCTGGCAAAAATGAGTTAATGGGGCCAGCCTTGTCCCATTCTGTGTCACGCTGAATCTCACTGAGAACTACGTTAAAGAGTGCGCGTGTTTGCGGAGTAATCAGCCACTTGCATGTTAATTGCACGAGCTGTTTGTTCTGTTGATCCAGTCAACTGGAACCCTAGTCGTCGTAATCGACGGAGGACCAGTTTTACATACTTAGCTACGGAATATCCTCTTTTCTATCTCATTCCTGTCAGTGCCAGATTTGATTTTTCTCTTTATATTACTGCTTAGTAATTATCTTGTGACCTCAAAATTTACATAAACTAAAGTGCGTGACCTCTTATTTTCTGCAACATAATGAATTACGCTAAAAGCATTCAGCATAGTTTCTATCTAGAAATGTGTTCGGATCACTCCTTCTCTCTCTCTCTCTCTCTCTCTCTCTCTCTCTCTCTCTCTCTCTCTCTCTCT
>NC_068994.1:55327624-55332403 GCF_001194135.2 Octopus bimaculoides | reverse complement strand
GTGTGTGTGTGTGTGTGTGTGTGTGTGTGTGTGTGTGTGTGCTTATGGCTGTATTTCTGTGCGTCTCTATGTGTGGGTGTATAGCTACATATACACAGATGCATAAACAAATACATATATCTGCACATATATATATATACAAATATACACATACACCATAACGTAAATACATACATATATAAAATGAGTGTGTGTGTGTGCGAGTGTGTGTGTGCGTGTGCGATTGTGTGTGTGCGTGTGCGAGTGTGTGTATGTGTGAAGGATATTCGGCTTACTATTGCTAGGTCATGAGTTCAATCCCCGGCGACGCGTTGTGTCCTTGAGCAAGACACTTAATTTCACGCTGCTCGGTCCACTCAGGGGTAGGACTGAGAGAGCAGACAGAAATCATAGTTGGTATAGTCATAAAAACTAAACCAACTATGATTTCTGTCTGCTCTCTCAACCCTACTCCTAACAGTATACACACACACACACACACACACACACACACACACACACACACACACACACACACACACACACACACACGATAAGCTTCTTTCAGTTTACCACTTATCAAATCCACTCACAAACCTTTGCGAAAGGCTATAGCAGACGACACCGTCCCAAGGTGCCATGAAGTCGGACTGAACCCGGAACCATGTAGTTGTGAAGCAAACTGCTTATCGCACACCCACGCCTTCGCACAAAATTCATTTTTTTATCTAGTTTCGCGCATGCGTTTGTTTTCGGTTATTGTTTATCTGCTTATACGCAACGGCGAAACACACCCACACGCACGCACATAAGCAGCCACACACACACACAAACACACACACGCACGTACGCACATACTTAAGGATTGGGTAGAACCACTCAATTCCCTTAAACACGGAACTACTTGGCTGTCAAGTGAAATTCTCAAGTGCTCACCTACGACGAAGTTATACATATTTTCGTTCGCAGTTGTTGGTTTATAATATCTGTACTTCGAGTTTCCTATTTGTATATAGTGATCCAGAGGGCAGAGAGTAAAACCGACACCACAAACTCAATCGCTAGTGTGTATGTGTGTGTGTGTGTGTGTGTGTGTGTGTGTGAACATATATATTCCTTTACTTGTTTCAGCCATTTTATTGTAGCCATTGTTTCAGCCATTTTAGGGTAGAGTTGAGAGAGCAGACGACCGGCTTCTTTCAATTTCCGTCTACCAAATCCATTTAGAAGGCTTTAATCGGCCTGAGGCTATAGTAGAAGGCACTTGCCGAAGGTGCCACACAGTGGCACTGAACCCGGAACCATATGGTTGGTAAACAAGCTACTTACCACACACCCAATCCTGCGCCTCTGTGTGTGTGTGTGTGTGTGTGTGTGTGTGTGTGTATGTGTGTGTGTGTGAGTGTGTGTGTGAGTGTGAGTGTGTGTACGTACATATATATATATATATATATATATATATATATATATATATATATATATATATCCTTCATTTAATTATAAATTTAGTACATATATATGTATATATCCACACACACATACGCACAAACACACACACACATACATACATACATACGTACATACATACATACATACATACATACATACATACATACATACGTATATATGCATCGTATATCCGTAGAATCGGTGCGTCGAAAACATCAATAACGTATGGTAATTCGTTCTGCTTCGGCTGCATCCCGGTTTCCGCTGCTATATTCTCTTCCTGCCACGAATCAAAAACATTAACAAAATAAATATCAAGCTAACCACGTGGCTCCATATAATCGACAGAATCCTTATAAAGGGAGGATGCACCAACATGACCCTAATCCTGAAATATGCAAGGGAAATAGATTGAATATGCTGACGCCCACAAAATATATTACATAAAGTACTGTATGTGGTTCAAGCTTCGTTTTGTGCCGATGTCTTATATCTATTCCTTGCATCTGTCATTTAACAGCGGTCATAGTGGGGCAAAACAACCCAGAAATTATTATATTTTCTAAACCTGATATTTGTTCTATCTATTTTTTCATTGAGTTTCAACGTTACAAAGACATAACCAAACCAACACCCGTTGTCAAGTGATACTGGGGACAAACAGAAACAAGCACAAACACAAATCTGGTGGTTGTCTACTCTTTATGCAGAATCTGACCATTTCTTGTAACTACACCTTAGATCCATCATGGCGTCTGATGTGACTTTATAAACCAATGTTCTGAAAAGATACCCATATAGATTGCATATTCGATTTGGACCACCAAGAACTGCAGATAAGTTCTGATCTTTGTGGATCCTAAAATGTCTTTTGAGGCCTCTGTTAGATTTGCAGACCTTATGGCATACACGGAATTGAAGGGTGTACACAGACATATAGGCACAATGGCTGGTGGAGATTCGTTTTTCATGGGTTCGCAAATGAGATCTGAGCCCAGCAAAAGAAAGGCATGGTCTGTCACAAATTGTGCACACAAAAAGGTCATTATCATTCACCTTCTCGATCGTAACATTCTTCCTTAAATTTCTCTTGAGTCTTGCATGCGTTATCCTGGCCTCTTCAACCGCTTTCACTCCACTCCACACTTTTGTTCGCCATCCAGTTCGATTCGAAACAAGGGTTTCTATGTCCTCTGGATCCATTCCAAGTGACTTCACCGTAGTCCTTATGCCGTCCTTAATCTGCTTTTTAGGTTTACACCGATAGCGTTTCCCCTCTACAAGCTCACCAAACACAAATATACATGGATATATACATACATACACGATAGACTCTTTTCAGTTTCCGTTTATCAATTTTACTCTCAAGACTTTGGTCGGCCCCAAGCTACAGCAAAAGACACTTGCTCTAAGGGAGATGCTGCTGGACTGAATCAGAAACCTTTGTATGCATATAATATTGTGTGTGTGTGGGGGGGGGGTGACACTACCATCGCTTGACAACCGATGTTGGTGTGTTTACATTGCTGTAACCTGGCGGTTCGGCAAAAGAGGCCGATAAAATAAATACTAGGCTTATTACGAGGAATAAGTCCTGGAGTCGATTTGTTCGACAAAATGGCGGTGCTCCAGCATGGTCGCAGTCAAATGACTGAAACAAGTAAAAGAAAAAAAGAATAAAAGCGTGTGTGTGTGTGTGTGTGTTATTGTTATAAGAAGTCTCGAGTTAATTCTGTTGAATTTGCCTATTGGAATTTGATGAACTAGTTCCGTTAAGTTGTGCGTTGACAGGAAATGAAAGAGCGAAAATGGCGATACCGGAAGTGGTTTTCGCTTACATTAAAGAACAACGTGTGGCTCACAAGATAAAATAAAGGAGAGAAACCCCTTCAAAACTACAAACTAGATTTTAATCAACCACACAACAGACGAGAGAGAGAAAAAAAAGCAACAAAAAAAAGATACATAATTTGTTATCTTCTTCAATTGCTGTTGCAATCGCCATCTTCGTTCATGTTACTGTTGTTGGCGGCGGTGGCGGTGGCAACTGCAGTGGTGTGGTGGTCGTGACGGTGAGGCTTTCGTAGGTTGTGGCTGCGATAGTGTTGTTGTTGTTACTGTTGCACTTGTTGTTTCTGTTGTTGTTGTTGTTGCTGTTATTGTTTATGGTGACGAAATTTATCGTTTCACAATAGACTGCTTATTCTAGTTATTTGATAGCAATCTCAGTACAAATATATGTTGCTAGTGATACATTTTTAGTCTAGCCTGCTGGTTGTTCTGAAACAATATTTAATATATTAATAATAACTGAATAGCTTTAAATTCATTCTTTCACTCAATTGGTGTTTGTTTGACAGGCGTACGTATACTAAGACACACGCATCCACGTGTATGTGTGTGTATGTCTGTATATCCGTGTACGTTTATGGTGTGTGAGTTTGCACTTGTAAATATATATATATATATATGTCTATATACATACGAACGTACATATTTATGCATGTATATATAGATATATATGCATACCAATATGCATGTATGTATGTGTATATGTGTGTGTATGTATGTATTTATGTATGCATGTATGTATTATGTATGTATTATGTATGTATGTGCGTATATATGTATGTGTGTATGTATGTGTGTGCGTAAGTATGTATATGTCTGTATGTATGTATGTGTGTATGTAGGTATGTATGTGTGTGTATGTATGCATCTATGTATTTATGTATGTATGTATGTATGTATTTATGTATGTATATACATATGTATGTATGTATGTATGTATGTGTATGTATATATATACATATGTATGTATGTATGTATGTATGTATGTCTGTGTGTATGTATGTATGTATGTGTGTGTGTGTGTGTGTATGTGTGTGTGTGTATATATATAGCTAGATAGAATTACTACTGTTTATATTACAATCTGTAACTGGATATAATTTAAAATATTATTAATATTCATAAAAATATGTGTGTGTGTGGTTCGCTTATGGGTGTTCGCGAGCATGTTTGAGTACACGTAGTAAGTATGTGCAGATGTGTGTATCTGTGTGTGTACGTGCCCACATGTGTGTGTGTGTGTGTGTGTGTGTGTGTGTGTGTGTGTGTGTGTGTTTGTATTGGAAACTGAATAGTTAAGCGATTAAGTGAAACAATGTGAATTAGTAATCGGGAAAATACGTTTCTAGACTTCTATAAGCAATTTTGCGTGTAATAAATACCATGGTTGTGTGGTCAGAAGCTGACTTCCCAATTACATTGTTTCGGGTTCAGTCCCACTGATGGTGGCACCTTGCGAAAGTGTCTTCTACTATAGCCTCCGACCGATAGTGCCTTGTG
>NC_068994.1:55323948-55326390 GCF_001194135.2 Octopus bimaculoides | reverse complement strand
ATATATATATATATATATATATATATATATATACATACATATATATATATATTTGATATATACACACACACACATACACACACATACATTACATGTATATATATATTATACATTTATTACGTATATGTAACTCCATTCCGAGTATTTAACATATATATATATCTGTGAGCGTTTATATATGTACGTCTGCCTCTGTGTACTTTTGCGATCGCCTGTGTACGTGTTTGCGTGCTTGTTTGAAGACACACACACACTCACACACACACACACACACACACACACATACGCGCGCGCCCACTTATACGCTCACTTATGTATGCGTACACGTGCGCACGTGTGTAAACAATCGCTTAATTACAATTTAGCATTTTAAGATAATGCTCAGGGAGATAATGTTTAGTGCAATTGTATTTGGGAAAAACGTATCATAGACAGGGTGTGGTTATTACTAGGGCACATCTCTGCACCTCCAAGTATTAAACACCATTTCTTTCTTGTAAATATCCCTTAATTATTGCAATATGTCGCTCTGTCCTTTGCAAACTAACTAACGTAGGGACGTATCTAGCGGTCACTCGACCAGCTAGGCATGGCATCGAAAACTTATTCAAACTACACCCTCCTTCTTTAAAAAAAATATGCTGTGTGAATAAAAGACGTTGTATGCATGGTCAGTACCATCTTAAGGCAAGAGCTCAGTGGACGGTAACCCAAGGGGCCTCACGAGCCTAGAGGCCCTATACTGATCTTTATATGTAGTGGTTTGCTGCCAATAATTATGTATACATGATTGATTTGGTCGGGGGCCTATAATGCTGCTTAGACGGATCTGTATATGGTTATGATTTGATCATATTTCATTCTAGATATACTCCATTGATAACTGAGCAAAAGATGTGGCATCCACCAAGCAGAAGCCTTCTTTATGCCAAGTTTATTGTGCAGAATATTCTCAACTCTTTCACAGGATATTCCATACATACATATAGAGGAGGAGGAAACTGTAAAGAACGCAAAATATAACACATCCTCCGCCAGTTCTTCCTTAACATCTTTGTAGTTGCTGTTTCGCATAAGAATTGGCCATCTCGATCATCAACGTCATCGGATGGGGAAATTATCCCATGAGATGGAATCTGGAATACAGTAATCCCTCACCATATCGTGATTCACTTATCGCGGTTCACCAATCGCGGTTTAATATTTAAGTTACGTCGATTCTTCCGTGGTGTTGTTTTGCATTTATAACGAATTAGATATATACAAATTATAAAAAATATATATATACGGCACTGTTTTTACTTTGCGGATTTTCACCTAACGCGTGGTGTTTTGGAACGTAAGACCCGCAATAATCGAGGGATTACTGACAACTCGATTCATACATAAGGTTAAGATAAACATCGACGAAAATGTCAAGCAGGGACATATTTGGAGAGTGTAGTCCTGGAATACAATCTAAGAATAAAATAAAGACGAGATAGTCACAGCTGATAGAATGCCTTTGATCTGTTTGGTTTATAAATGACCTCCTTGGACAACAGCAACAACAAAACAACAACAAAAACAACGCCGATCTCGAAAAGTTTCGGAAAAGATTTGAAATATCTTGTTAATGCGTAGCAAAGAGAATTCGTGAAATTTTCTTGAAGGAAACGAGAAAAGGGATTATAAGTGATCGGATGTGAAAATCGGAATATTTCGTTTAAGTGTTGATTTTTCCCACGGCTCCTGTACGAAGCTGTGAAGGATTTGACGGCCGAGTTGATAAGTTAATGGAGAGTTGAGCGGATTGCATTTCGTATGACTAGAAGTCATTCAAGCTGAATCAGACTGGCAGACAAACAGATAGATAGATAGATAGATAGATAGATAGATAGATAGATAGATAGATAGATAGATAGATAGATACTAATTATTGTTGTTGTTGTTGCTATTGCTTAGTCTATTGCCAGTCCAGATTCAGTAGATTTATAATCGAAACCGTTCCAGCAGTGATCATCGCAGCATTTATTGAGACGCGATGGTCGCTGCTAATATGTCAATCTCAGACTCCGTTACCCAGTTTTTTGTTTATGGCGATAAAGTATAATGTGAAAGCTATATGGCTGTTATTGCTTGCAGGTCCATCGACCATGTAGAGTGTGTGTGCAACGGGGTTTTTATATTATCATCTACTAAATCCAGTCAGTGATTTTGCCAGTCCAATATTATAGCAGAAGACACCAACCGATGGTGGCGCCGCACAGCGGAACAAACCCGGAACTAAGTAGCTGGAAAACAAACTTATCGCACAGCTGCGCCTGCGCTTCTGTCTGCATTTATATATGTGTGTGCGTGTGTGTGAGTGTATGTGTGTATATGTATACATACATACATACATACATACATACATACATACATATATATATATATATATATATATATATATATATATATATA
>NC_068994.1:55321447-55322759 GCF_001194135.2 Octopus bimaculoides | reverse complement strand
GAGCGTAGGCTCGAAATGTAAAGGATTTTTTCATTTTCCCGAGCGTCAAACTAATACACTTGCTTGTTGTTCATACACCTGTCTTCGTCTTTTGTTTTTCTATAAATTTCAACTATATCTATTGTACGTATGCTTTAACTCTTTTTAATCTAGAGTAAACTTTGACCGGCCACCTACTCGGTAGTAAGGGAAAGCATTTTGTTTTGTTCATCCTCTTTTAAATCTTAAGAACATCTTGCAGATTATTATAGTCCTAGGTAGGTAGGTAGGTAGGTGGATGTGTTAGTGTGTGGGGGGGGGGTGTATACACACAGACATGCACACACATACCTAGAGATGACCAGATTAGCGGATCCAGAAGCAAAAGCAGCCCTTATAATAATAGATGCTTTGGAAATGATTAAAACATGTACAGGCAGATACATAACTAGAAACCTTGCACTTGCATATATGCACAACATAAAGAAAGTAGCACTGCTGGATACTGTGCAGATATTATGTTGGGTACTTTCACTATTATAAAGAATAGAAAGGTGCTGAGCTGGCAGAATCCGTAACAAGTTGGGCCAAATGTTTAGCGGCATTTCGTCTGTCTTTACGTTCTGAGTTCAAATTCCGCCGAAGTCGAATTCGTCTATCATCCTTTTGGGGCTCAAAAAAATAATTATCAATACAGCGCTGGGGTCGATGTAATCGACTTGCCCACTCCCTCAGAATTGCAGGCCTTGTGCCAAAGTTTGAAACCAACATTGTGGAAGAGAGAAAACAATATGAGGAGCTAAGGAACACACATCTGCGCTCATTAGAGAAGTCAAAGTTTTCAATGATTATCACATTACTGCAATGAAATATGAATAATTATGCATAAATACACACACACACACACACACACACACATACACATACATATACACACACACATACTGTATGGAAGGATTTATGCATGTATGTATGTACATAGGTAGGTATAATTGTATACGTTTAAATAAATGTCTGAGCATGTACATGAATGTTTGTGTGTGTGTGTGTGTGTGTGTGTGTGTGTGTGTGTGTGTGTGTGTGTGTGTGTGTGTGTGTGTGTGTGTGTGTGTGTGTGTGTGTGTGTGTGTGTGTGTGTGTGTGTGTGTGTGTGTAATAATCGTGACGCAAAGATATTTCTAAACAGAATGGCCAAACGTTCAACATCTGCCGTTAACCACCCTCCTACATGCACACAAGCGCATACATACACACATATACTCACTCACACATACATGCACATAAGTACACACAGACATACACACACGCACACACGCACACACACACACACACA
>NC_068994.1:55318964-55321437 GCF_001194135.2 Octopus bimaculoides | reverse complement strand
TTTTTTTTTTTTTTTGCATTTCCCATCTATATCATTCATTGATGATATTTCATGCACATTCGCATTTGATACTATAGTTTCAAAAAAACTAAAAACAAAATTTATTGTAACTGAATAGAAAAGGATAAATATGGTTATTTTCAGCCTGTGCTTTTGTGTTTGTGTTTGTCCCCCACCATTATTTCATAACCGCTACTAGTTTGTTTATGTCCTTGTAACCTAATGGTTCTACATGAGGCCGATAGAACGAATAACAGGCTTTAAAAAAATGTAATTGGTTGGATTTGTTCGAATAAAACTCTTCAGAGTGGTGCCCCAGCATAACTGCACTACAATGGTTGAAACAAAGAAAAGATAGAACACAGACAGACAGACAGACAGACAGACAGATAGATAGACAGACAGACAGACAGACAGACAGATAGATAGATAGATAGATAGATAGATAGATAGATAAACAGAACTACAGACAGACAGACAGACAGACAGACAGACAGACAGATATAAATAAATACACACATACATACACATACTGATATATATGCAAATATAGGCATGTAGATAGATAGACAGACAGACAGACAGGCAGATATGTTTCCTTATTGGCCACACAAGATTGAACACAGAGGGGACAAAATACAAAGTAGAGCAAACAGATAAATTTCGCAGTTGCATATATTTTGCATGATTCCTAATGTGAAGTCGTGTGTTGAAATAATATTGTTGCAATTTGTGATCTGCTACCAAAAGAATTACACTCCCAGCTTCTATTACCGTTTGGTTCCATTATCAGTTACTTAGATAATTCTGAAATACGAACACAGGGCAATGAGTGCTTGTATATAGTGTTACTCTGAATTACATGCATGCGAATAACATCATCATCGACAAGGTCACTGTCTGTAAACCGGGGTTTCTCTCTGGACCCCTTCGATTACTATTTTTTTCTGGTGAACTCCCATAGTCATTCGATGTCTAAAAACTAGTTATATAGAAACTTCTTTCGAAATACCTATTTTGCGTTTCACACATTAACTTCTGTAGGTTGAACTATGTAAAACTAGATGTTGGACCCGGCGTTGCTCGTGTTTTCCGTGTTGAAGTTAAGCCCACCTCTGACCTAGTATTGAAATCTTCTACGTTCCCCGTGCCAACTATTACCCATTAATATGTTATATCTGGTTCGGCATGCTGTTACAGGATGAGTAGTTAACTGGCAGGCGACGGAGTTTTGTTGACGGAGCGGAGTTTTTGCAGCCGACGCAACTGAGCATTATCGAGTTTTCGAAAAATTCTGGCCTTATTTGAACTTCAGGGCACGGGATCTACCTATGAGCCAAAAATCATTAAAATCGGTTGGACGGTGGGGGGGGGGGGGGTAGAGTAATCCCAAACACACACACAAACAGACCCCATTACACATTTATGTATATAGATGTCAGAGAAAAAAAAATCTATTTCTTGCAATACACACCGATACATACATCTAAAGCAAACTTTTTCAGGGGCTCCTTAACCACTACGTCATATGCCCACGGGCATATGGTGTAGTAGTTAACCCCAAGATTCCGAGTTCGATTCCAGGCAGTGACGTGAATAATAATAATAATAATAACATCGAAAAATACCTTAGGAATGAGAACCCAGGTTCGAAATTTCCCAGGACACTTGATGAAGGCTGGATGGTATATCAGCCGAAACGTTGTGTCAACAACAAACAAGATGAGGACAAATATCTGTCAAATGTAAATAATGTAAATAATGTAAATAATGTACATAACTCCTCATCTCTTAAATATAGAACTGTCCTAAAACACTACTGTGGATCCCAAATTTATTATTTTGTTGTCTAAACCCCCTCCTCACCAAATAAATCTTATATGGACCCTCATAGGCCATATGGTTCCACAGGGACCATAGGGATCCCGGTTGAGAACCACCGCTGTAAGCAAAGAAATTCGGGATAAGAATTCAGAAGGCGAAGCCAGAAAAACTACTTTGAAACATTTCGTCAGGCGTTCTAATAATAATAATAATAATAATAATGACCAAGTTTACAGAGAAACACGATCCCTAACAATGTTCTAAGTGCTATGACCTTTTCTTCCATTGCTAAAGAAATCGAAAATGACAACCATTGAAAACAACAAAAACTTCTTCATACCAGACATAGTTTTCTCTCTCTCTCTCTCCCTTTCTCTCTCATTTAACCATTGCTTTCCGTCTGAAATTATCAGAGCTTGCACGAGATTTAGCAAAATGGTAGAAGCGTTAGAGCGTAGAACTAAATGCTTTAGTTTTGTTATGGTTCTTAACTCACTGAGTTCAAATCCTGTCGGGGACAAATTTACTCTCCATCTTTTGAGAGTCGATAAAATAAAGTATCAATCAAATACAAGGGCAGAAAGAATGAAGGGAAAAAAAAAGAAAAATTTTTAGCCCTTGTGTCTATAGTAGAAAGAATTATCATTAT
>NC_068994.1:55318018-55318573 GCF_001194135.2 Octopus bimaculoides | reverse complement strand
TTAAGTACCAATTAAATACTGGGGTCGATCTAATCGACTGGCCCCCTCCCCATAATTTCAAGCCTTATGCCTAGAGGAGAAAGGAATAATGATAATTCTTTCTATAGACACAAGGGCTAAAATTTTATAAGGATAAAAACCTCAACAACAACAATTCGAAACAAGCTCTCCTTTTACTTTTCCAGTTTCTTTTCGCATTTTATGCATTTCTTTTATTTGTTTTTCATGTGGTATCACTGTCTGGAATTTTAACTAACACATTTCCCTTATACTTCTGTAAAACAAAGAGAAAATGAAAGTAGTTTAAATAAACACTCTTGGAAATTATTCTTTTCGGCAGAATTTTTAATGACTGTTATTTCTTATCAATACATACGTACATGCATACATACATACATACATACATACATACATACATACATACATACATAAAAATTTTTGATGATAATAGCCGCTTCTTTTGGTCAAACTATCATATCTCCAGCTGCTTCAGATGCCAAGATACCAAAAATTATCAAAGTGTAGTAGAACGGTTTTGCTATGGAATGGTGAAAC
>NC_068994.1:55317676-55318008 GCF_001194135.2 Octopus bimaculoides | reverse complement strand
AGAAAGAATTATCATTATTCCTTTCTCCTCTAGGCATAAGGCTTGAAATTATGGGGAGGGGGCCAGTCGATTAGATCGACCCCAGTATTTAATTGGTACTTAATTTATCGACCCCGAAAGGATGAAGGGCAAAAGAAAAAAAAATCGACATCGGCAGAATTTGAACTCAGAACGTAGCGGCAGACGAAATACCGCTAAGCATTTCGCCCGGCGTGATAACGCTTCTGCCAGCTCGCCGACTTAGGATTACCCTTAATATTAGTAGAACTACAGCTACTACCAACGTGGTGAGCTGGCAGAAGCGTTAGCACGCCGGGCGAAATGCCTAGTGG
>NC_068994.1:55315787-55316636 GCF_001194135.2 Octopus bimaculoides | reverse complement strand
TATATATATATATATATATATGCATACACACGTACACAAACAGATAAGCATACACATTCATATGAGTGTGGTTGGGCGCGATTGAGTGCGTGTGTACTTCTCTAAATTAAGTGACTTTTTTGCGTGAATATTCAAAAAGGGGAAAGGCTTTAACAATGGGACAGAACTTGATCCCTACTTGATCAAATTTTCACCTTACCCAACCTATGTTGGTACACGCCACAAACAATATATGTAATCTCAATTTTCTGAGGTTAAAACCTTCATGTAATTTTGTACAATATATTTGCGGTATATTAGCCAAATGGCACTCCGTCTGTTACGACGACGAGGGTTCCAGTTGATCCGATTAACGGAGCAGCCTGCTCGTGAAATTAACGTGCAAGGGGCTGAGCACTCCACAGATATGCGTACCCTAAACGTAGTTCTCAGGGAGATTCAGGGTGGCAAAGAATGTGCCTGGGCTTGCCCTTTGAAATAAAAGGTGCTACTCATGTTTGCCAGCTGAGTAGACTAGAGCAACGTGAAATAAAGTGTCTTGCTCAAGGGCATTGAACTCACGACCATGCGATCGTGAGCCAAACAACCTAACCACTAAGCCACGTGCCTTCACGGTACATTAAACTGTGCGTAATTAAAAGAGCGGTGTATTGATAGAAGCGCCGAAGCACAGCGTAACATTGCTTTTACGCTGCTTAGTTACGTCTCTTAGTATTATGTTTTTGGGTTCGAATCCTGCTGAGATTAACTTCACTTTGTGTTTTTCACCCTAAACGAATCGATACATCATGTAGCGAGATCTCGCCTCCTCTCTCTCATATAAATATATGTATGTAATTATATATATAT
>NC_068994.1:55314071-55315777 GCF_001194135.2 Octopus bimaculoides | reverse complement strand
CCCAAAGAATTCCTCTCAACACATGGCTATGATGCTCCCCCACTACTTCTGCTCTTGATCAGTGATGCACATATCGTCAGCCACCAAGGGACATGCTCAACCGGTTAAGGTCAAACAACTGACAAGAAATTCTGTGGTATTGAGTAGAATATTTACTGTAGCCCATCTTTTATACCAAGACAAAACAATGTACATGATAGCACTTCCAATCAGTTAAGGTGAGAAGCCATGAGAGTCACTGCCTGGTACTACATCAGTACATTATTATTATTATTATTATTATTATTATTATTATTATTATTATTATTAATTATTATTATCATTATTATTATTATTATTATTATTATTATTATATGTTTGACTTTTGCTTTGTATTTGTACAAGTCGGCTCCAAGTCTCACCCAGAGACCTCATGAGACAACAAATTAGAAGTTCATGTTGGTGTTATACTTAGGGTGCCATATATTTGGTTTTGCACGAAGTATTATTCTAGAGAATATTTAAGAAAGCATAAGAAAATTATGAGTTTGTTTTAAAATTTGAGATTACATAGACAGTATTTTATGTAGGATATGGGCAGTTCCCATGAGCACTAGCTTTTGAATTTCTGCCATTTTGGGGTTTCCTGGTATCTGAGCTAGGTAGGAGTCGGCCCCTCTTGCTATCATTCCTAGGGCACCTATGACAACAGGTATTGTATTAGCCTTGAGGTTCCACATTTTACCAATTTCTATTTCAAGATCTTTATACTTGCTCAGTTTTTGATATTTATTATTATCATTATTATTGCGCTAGTGCTACTATTATCATTATTATTGTGTTTGTGCATGATACTTTAGTTAGCAGGTATTTCACCTTGGAGTTTGGTGACAACATGTCTCCTAAAATCACAAGAATAAAGCACCTGAAAGCTTTAAAAGAAGCGCCTTTTATTTGTCGGGTGAATATATTGTCAAGCGAAAGTATTCATCCGACAAATACAACTTTCTTCTTCTTTGTCTTTCATCACGAGCTCTACGCTTTAAAATATATCTGCACTCGAGATACCTACTGTTCTAATTCAGATATCACAAACAAGATAACTATAATAAAACTTGCAGATTTTCTCACATGGATGCTTTTAGGAAAAACATATGAATTAATACATTTTCAATTCTTCTGTGCTGCATTGAATAATACATTTCGCCAAATGATAATAAACATATTTTTGTAAATATGTATTTGTTGTTCTTGAATGATGGTTATTTTTTAAGGTCACAAAATAGTTTCAAATATGTGGTCAACAACAACTTCTTTTATCTGTGAAATATTTAAATGGACAATAGAAAACTGAAAGGACTCGAAATTTCGAGCCTGATCGTATCAAACTTGAGAAAAAAATCAAAGATTTCGATACTACACCATTCTGCTTCCAAAATACTCTGATTAATTACACGAAACACACCAAAACACAACCAAGACAATACGCAACATTGATTATACTTGCAGACGCTAAAATCCTGAAAAATAAAATCTGCAAAACATACAAACAGGATTAACTCTTTTGCCTATGATATTATAAATGTACAAGTGGAGCACCTAATTGTACACACATACATATACAGTATACACATATAGATAGATAGATAGATAGATAGATAGATAGATAGATAGATAGATAGATAGATAGATATCTGTGTGTGTGTGTGTGTGTGTGTGTGTGTGTG
>NC_068994.1:55312201-55314061 GCF_001194135.2 Octopus bimaculoides | reverse complement strand
TTCCTCTTTAGAAAAACTCTTAGTCGATCGTGAAAAAAAAAATTAAGCAAACCATTTGAACACACTTTCATTTCCTGCCGTAGTTTATAAAGTTGCGTCCTTTCATATTTTTATTTCCTGTTTATTTCAAATGCACGGAATTGAATTTCTTTAGATTTTTCTAAATTCTAGTTGGAAAAACAGGAATGTATTATTCTCTATCAGAAAACATCTAAACATTTACAATATGTTCCAAACAAAACGTCTGGTACACTTAACATGTAAATAACCATTACCACAAATCGCTTGTTGTTTCACGCACGACATGCACATTTTTTGAAAATTTTAACTCTTTTGTCTCCATAGATCAATTATTAGAGCACGGTTTTGTAAAACAGAGATCGTGACTTCGATCCACACTGGCGTCTGTTAAGTTGTTCCGGGTGGTGCCACAGTCTGGCTGCAGTTCAAAGACTGAAACAAGTGAAAGATTTACTGTACGTTTTTCGCGCTGGTTTCGAATACCAAGGCCATTTGCTCTCTTTCATCTTTTGTATCTTTTTTGTTTTGTTCTTTTTTCGAACAATTTATACTTGTTTCAAATTTTGGCACGGGGCCAACAACTTTAGGGGTAGGGGTTTATCGATTACATCGACCCCAATGCTTAACTTGTATTCTATCGATCCTCAAATGATGAAAGTAAAGCTGGCCTCGGTGGGATTTGAACCCAGAATGACCTATCCTGGGGAAATTAATAATAGAAAACGTTCGAGCCTTTAACGATTGAAATTTTAGGAAATTTTAGGAAATTTCAGGCAATCAGATGCGGCTCTAGACTCTTATGTGAATCAGAAGATCATTACAGAAGGTAATATTAGCAAACGTATATGACAACGGGACAGGAATTACGCAAACACCCTCATTATCTTAGAGCTCTTTCGACAATGAGGAAGCACCCCACCCCGAGTTAAGTTTCAGCACAACAGCCTTCAGCTTTATCAGAGTCTTAACTCGAAGTATTTCTTTACTGAAGAAAGCAATAAAGTTCTGATGAAGCTACAGAATGTCACGCTGATACTCCACTCTGAGTTCACAATGCCTTATAGCCGAAAGAGCTGTAAGCTAGTGCAAACGATTACACTACTTCTATTACTTTGTCAAGTATTTAATAATTTATATAATGTCTCATACCTATGGACATTAATAATCTCACACCTCCTCACTGCCGTTCCTTACAGTTCTAATAATTGGTTGTTGGTACCCCTAGTTGATCCGATCGACGGAACAGTCTTGCTCGTGAAATTAGCGTGCAAGTGGCTGAGCACTCCACAGAGACGTGTACCCTTAACGTAGCTCTTGGGGAGATTCAGCGTGACACAGAGTGCGACAAGGCTGGCCCTTTGAAATACAGGTACAACAGAAACAGGAAGAGAGGGTGTGAGAAAGTTGTATATAGATAGATAGATAGATAGATAGATAGATAGATAGATAGATAGATAGATAGATAGATAGATAGATAGATAGATAGATAGGTAGATAGATAGGTAGATAGATAGATAGATAGATAGAAAAGATAGATAGAAAGATAGATAGGTAGGTAGGTAGGTAAGTAGATAGATAGATAGATAGATAGATAGATAGATAGATAGATAGATAGATAGATATAGACAGCTTTGCCGGAGAAGTAACAATAACCAATAATGTTAAGTGTGGATTTCATCTTTAAAGCCAGCTTCGGAAAAAAATGATTATATTTCGATCTTATTAGAACCCGTCAGTGGAGAGTGATGGTTTCATCACGACAATGCGCCTGCGCACACCGCCTTGAGTGTGAGACAGTTTTTGCCAAAAATTGTATGACCTCATTTAACCCCCCCCCCC
>NC_068994.1:55310902-55311684 GCF_001194135.2 Octopus bimaculoides | reverse complement strand
GAGAACAAAAATGTAGTTAGAAATTTAAACATGTTGATTTCCTGTATTTATTGTAGATTTGTATAGGTAGGCAGAATATTCTTGCTTATGGTTTTTGTGGTGGGGCAGTAACATTTTATTTATATTTTTTTAATTTTCCAATTTCTATTTTTCAGTTTTTATTTTTGTTTTTGATTTTTGATTTTTGATTTTGGTATTTTTCTATTTTCGGTTTCTTATTTTTCTAATTATTATTATTATTATTATTATTATTATTATTATTATTATTATTATTATTATTTAATGTTAGCATACTTGATAAGCAATCGAGCTTCTTGACACTCAGTTCTCATTAAAAAAAAACACGCTTATGAACTCATTCACATAGGTAATCAGAAAGCATTCAGACCACATTTCAAGAAAACAAAAACAAAAAAAAAGCAGAAAACCAGAGGGACCTAAAAAACACTTAACATGCACTAACATAAACACCTGACATGCTTAACGTATGTAAACAAACAGATACCTTCAGAGCACTTAACATGGGAAAAGAAAACAGGAACAGATTGTTGAAACGTCAGTATCTTGCAGGAGTCCGTACAGTGTTCGTCAATGTTTCCCATATGTGTAAGTATATAAGTGAGTGTGTGTATGTGTGTGTGCATATATATATATATATGTGTGTGTGTGTGTGTGCGTACATATATATATATATATATATATACACACATACGTACATATCCATATACATATATACATAAACACGTATATATACATATATATTATTCATGCATATATATATA
>NC_068994.1:55307287-55309356 GCF_001194135.2 Octopus bimaculoides | reverse complement strand
ATAAACTACGGCAGGAAATGAAAGTGTGTTCAAATGGTTCACTTAATTTTTAGACTTTTTGCGGTGAAATCTCTTGCTATATTGGTAACGATTACATGTTTTTCTCATCATCAACACATTGTGGAGATATCATCATATGAATATATATATATATATATATATATATATATATATATATATATATGTTGGTGGTGGTGGTGCTGGTAAGCCTATTACATTGATCCCAGTATTCAACTGGTACTTAACTTATCGCGCTCCGAAAGGTGGAATTTAAACTCAGAACGTAAAGATGGATGAAGTGCCCCTTATCGTTTTGCCCGGCGTGTTAACGATTCACCAGATCGCCGCCTTAAATACATATCTAAATACAGAAATGATGAATTAGCAGTGTCAGTTATATTCCCGATATCTAAGAATTCAATCGTCATCACGCCGTTATATTATTTATTATATATTCTTTTCTACTCTAGTCACAAGGCTCACAATTTGGAGGGAGGGGCTAGTCGATTAGATCGACTCCAGTACGCAACTGGTACTTAACTAATCGACCCCGAAAGGACGAAAGGCAAAGTCGAGCTCGGCGGAATTTGAACGCAGAACGTAAAGACAGACGAAATACCGCTAAGCATTTCGCCCGACATGCTCACGTTTCTGCCAGCTCGCCGCCTTCAATGCAATATATATTGATGGAATAAACTTACACGTATGTACAGAATGGGCCCAAAAGACTTAGAATAGGAAACAGCGGAAAAGAGTAATTTTTACAAATGGTTCATAATTTATTTTCGATAGATCTTTTAACAGAGTAAAAATTCCTTCAATCGCCTGGCCATGATAAAAAGTTTGATTCTGAATCAATACGCAAAAACACAGAGCAACGTTCCAAAGACTGTTTCCATTCGACTCTGATCAGATGCTGACATCATAGGCGCAGGCTTGTCTGTGTGGTAAGAGGTTTGCTTCTCAGCTACATAGTTCTAGATTCAGTCCCACAGGGTGGAACCTTGATGGGTATCTTCTAGTAGCCTCGGGCCGAAGTCTTGAGTCGATTTGTTTGGTGGAAATTAAAGGAAAAATTTTTGATATTGTTCTACATTACAGTTACATTGAGATGGACTGTGCTCTACATTATTCCCTGTCGATGTCATTATAACAGACTTTTATGTCATTTTTGTTAAAACTGTCATGATTGTAGCAAATGTCCGCAGATAAATACCTTTACATTAAGAGAAGTATTCACAATGAGCCCCACTTGCTTCTTATTGGTATGAGATTTACAAAACTTTTAGTTTATGAAGCTAAAGTTGTTTTTACAGTAACGCAAAGAACTATATTGGTCTAACCGTATTATGTTTTAAAATGCGCATATACAACTCACTCACTCGTTCAGAAACCTGGAGAACCGTCATACAACGTCATGATCAAAATATGTTTTGCTACTGAAGGATAAAAGTATTGATGGTTTCAGTATAGACTTGTACAGTATTAAACTATATATTCATATATTTTAAATAGTTTTTTAAAGTGTATATATACCTTACTCCAAACATTTATAATGTTGACCAGTTGATTTCAACGGCCATCATCATCGTAAAATCCTCTTAGCGAACTTTATGCTATCTATTTGATAAAAGTGATATCATATGAAAATATTGAAAAATACTTTGTAAATGACAGTAAAGATACAGCACCTTACTGACGGCCGGATATAAACATTAAAATCAGCTGGATTTTTAAAACCAGCAGGAAGTTCAGAGGCATGCTATATCGTAAAAACTCGTTACTATTGAAATACTATCATGTTGGCATGCCATTCAATGAATGACATCCTGCAATAAACTTGAAGCAAAGAAAAAGCAAAGTTTATCTGTAATATAAAAAAAAATTTATATCGTGTTTCTAGTTTAGCGTTCACATTTTTTTGTTGCATCTCTCCCTGATGCATACACTGCGACAAAATACATCCGTCAAATATGTGTGTGTGTGTGTGTGTGTGTGTGTGTGTGTGTACATACATATATACATATGCATATATATACATATATACATATACATATATATATATATAT
>NC_068994.1:55299604-55303318 GCF_001194135.2 Octopus bimaculoides | reverse complement strand
TGTGTGTGTGTGTGTGTGTGTGTCCCACCATCTCTTGACAGCCGATGTTGGTGTGTTTACGTCCCCGTAACTTAGCGGTTCGGCAAAAGAGATACGATAGAATAAGCACTAGGCTTACCAAGAATAAATCCTGGAATACATTTGTTCGACTAAAGGTGGTGCTCCAGTATGGCCGCAGTCAAATGAGTGAAGCAGGTAAAAGAATTAAGGTCAATTTAACCCATCAAACCAAACCCATTTTCCTTCCTTGAAATGTCTGACCTTTTGCCAATTTAAGGAAACCATTATCAGTATTGTCCACTTACTGAAGACTAGGTCTTTGGATTTGCTTCTGATACGTATTAAGAATAACAATTTACCTTTTATCTTTTACTTGTTTCAGTCACTGGACTGTAGCCATGCTGGGGCACTTGCTTGAACAAATCAATCCCTGTACTTTTTTGTTTCCAAATCTGGGTACTTATTCTATCGATCTCTTTGCCGATTCCTTTTCTAGCATATCTTTAAATTGCAGCCATTTTGTTTTCTTTTCTCTCTTTTTTTGGTATTTAATAAATTGCAGATATAATTTTTCTATAGGAATATAAAGAATATTCTTTACTACTCTAGGCACAGGCCCGAAATCTTCGGGGAGGTGGGGTAGTCGATTAGATCGAGCCCAGTACGCAACTGGTACTTAATTTATCGACCCCGAAAAGATTTAAGGCGAAGTCGACCTCGGTGGAATTTGAACTCAGAACGTAGCGGCAGACGAAATATCGTTAAGAATTTCGCCCGACGTGCTAACGTTTCTTATTTCTTTATTGCCCACAAGGGGCTAAACATAGAGGGAACAAACAAGGACAGACAAAAGGATTAAGTTGATTACATCGACCCCAGTGAGTAACTGGTACTTAATTTATCGACCCCGAAAGGACGAAAGGCGAAGTCGACCTCGGTGGAATTTGAACTCAGAACGTAAAGACAGACGAAGCATTTCGCCCGACATGCTAACGTTCCTGCCAGCTCGCCGCCTTATGAATATAAAGAATATTGTGGATAAACAAATCGTTACAAGTTACATAAAGTTTCTAAAATACAGAGGAAAGCAAACAAAAAAAAAACATGTAATACATTAACTGTAAATTGTTGACAACACTTCTTTAATATGGATGTCTAAATATGCCTGTATGTATGTGTATAAGTACATCTCTCCATACGGTTGTGTGTATGAATATATGTGCAAGTATCTATGTATATAGGTTAATAGATAGATAGATAGATAGATAGATAGATAGATAGATAGATAGATAGATAGATAGATAGATAGATAGATAGATAGATAATTATATTCACAAAGGTTGTTTATTATAACCTTTGAATCTCGAGCCCAACCCTGACCAAAATCAGTGTTTACTTACCAAGCTTATCAAGCCACAGAAATATAATGGTTAAATGTCGTCAATGCATTTACCTTAATAGTCATTTCTCAGGTGTTGTGTTACAAGAAAGTAAGGATTAGGCGATTGTACCTGCTGTCAGTTTTTCACACTTTAATTGTTAATCACGAAATGTTCTGAAGGAATTCCACATTTCTTTTCTTAGAAGACGATAGACCTCCAAGATGACGTATAAGTGTATGCAACATTAATCTTTAGTGTTATTAATCATTGAAAGCAATGAATATAATTTTAATCACTTCACTATTGCAGAATGCGGTTTCATCTATGACGTAAAGTCGGTGTTTAACTGTGGTTTTATAGCGTTAAGCAAATGAGAATTAAATGTTACTCTGAATAAGATAGACAACTGTCCTTCTCAGGTTACATTCCCTAATGGTCTGCTAAGTTTCATGTCCTTAGACGCTTATGTGAACTCACATACAGAGATTTAATGACAAGATAAGACTTTGCAGTAGACTTGAAGTCAAAGCTTTTGAGCTGATCGTCCAATATCATACCCACTTGCCTATCTCGCTTCTGAAAAATCAACTTGAACCTCTCATTACATTTATTTCCTATCTTTTACTATTACAGAAATAATAAATAATTAACTAATACCCAAACGAACCAATGAGGCAGTCTCAATATGGTCTCTTGTCCTCTAGGAATAGCAACCAAACCTTCAAAGCGATCCCCCACCAAACAGGAAGAAGAAAAGACATTAACAGTATAAAAGATCAAATTATTGAGGAAGGAAAATGACCCCGTAACTAACTCACCAAGGAAACAAGGAATGATTTTAAAAAGGGAGAGAATTAAGCAACAGACGAGAGGGTTCTCTGGTCAGCCTTGATTAAACAGGCCAATGTTAAAAAAGACGCTCCTAACGTGACACTCCGATCCTTTGCATTGACATACTGCATCCAAGATTGCATTATCCAGTATCCCATCCATCTTATGATTTGAAGAAGATTTTGCTATTATTTCTAGCGGGTCGAGACACCTCGTAAACGCAAACCTCACTGGTCCGAACGTAATTAATTTAGCCAAATGCTTCGTGTTTGTTTTGCTGGCAACAGCATAACAAAGATAGGAAGATTAGAAGCCAAAACTAAAAACGAACGCATACAGAAAACGTTTTACAATTGCTAACAATCGAATGAATAGTTGACCTTTATTAACCTTCTTTATAACGAGAATCTTAGCGAGAATTTAACAAATAAACACATAATGCATTTAGGGAATTATCCCAACTTTGACAAGTGATGAATTTCTCTTGAGATGTTGACAGATGAACTTTCACATTCTTATCTACGACCTGAATCGTCGTTACTTTGTTATTGTATCATGTGTCGCCTTTTGTCTTATCTGTGTTCGTTTCCCAGGGGAACGCTTGAGGACATCAAACTTAATTTACGAAAATATTTCTGGCTGGGTTGGTTAAAGAGATAGAAATTAAGGAAATGAAACTAATTATAGACGTTATCTACGTTAAAGGGCTCCACCTATGTTTCTATAAATGATAGAAAACTACTTACAAATAGTAAATATTTATACAAAATCTATGAAAACAGCCAACTGCAAGCTCAGTCACATTAAACACATTTGCACATGCATGTTTCTAGATCAGAGGATTGCTATTGTTGTGTGGAAGTAGAACACCCCTATTGGTTGGCTCCTAATGGACTGTGCCACAATATAAATGGACATATGCAGAGAGCCTTCACAGCAGGGTAAAACTGAGAGTTGCGTATTGTTGAGGGTTATTGCCAGTATCTTGAGTAGAACGATTTGCAAGGACGGGTTTTTCCACGCGTAACCTTTCGAAGTGCCTCCCCCTATTGGGAGTTTTATTTGTTATATCTTTCTCTATTTTCCTCACTGTTTACACGAACGTTTTCTTTTCGGACAAAACCCTTTGTAACCTTCGCCCTGTCTTTGTCCTTACATGTTTTTAATTTATATTAGCCCTTGTTGCCAATAAAACCAGAATTTATTATTATTATTATTATTATTATTATTATTATTATTATCCTGTTATATCGTACGTCGAACGTGTGATACAACAGTTATTAAAAAAATGGGTATGTATTTAGTTATCAAATCAGTGCATTTGCATATGATGGTGAATGTAGGTGTGAGTGAAGGCGTTTAGGCGTTCTGGTGTCAAAATGTCAAACGCTATAAGGGGGTTCTTTCCTTCGAGAACGTTCACCATTCCTTTACTGAGCGTGTGTGTGTGTTTGTGTGTGTGTGTGTGTGTGTGTGTGTGTGTGTGTGTGTGTGTGTGTGT
>NC_068994.1:55295354-55297926 GCF_001194135.2 Octopus bimaculoides | reverse complement strand
ATATATATATATATATATATATACATAAATACATATATACTTAAATATTTATTGTGCGTTTGAAAAGCTGTATATATATATATATATATATATACATACATACATACATACATACATACATACATACATACATACATACATCCGCATATATACATATATAATGTGTGAGTGTTCATGTGTTGAGAGAGAGAAAGACAGAGAGAGAGAGAGAGAGAGAGAAAGAGAGATAGAGAGAGAAAGACAGAGAGAGAGGAAGAGAGAGAGAGAGAAAGATAGAGAGAGAGAAAAGAAAGTAATTTCAATTATGTTTTAATGATAACAAAAACGGAAATAATTAAATGCAAATGAAGAAAAGTTAATTAATAAATGATAATGTGTAATTATCGCCAATTTCTCTGGGTAAATTTCAAATGATGCAAAATGTCAAATCTAAAGAGTGAACTCTAATAATATTTTTTTCTAATTAATTATTCTCATGTTCTAATTCTTTGAATGTTTGATGCTTATATGGTTCATATGTTCCACAACCACTCCACCTGGTGCTTGTGTGCTTTTAAGAAAATTAGGAACTTAGATTTCGGACAGAATTGGCCCAGACCATAACTACCTTAATAGCACCACCAGAGAAGACATTTCATCGTGTTTCACGTTAGCGTTAAACTTTGGGCACGACAGCTCTTTCAAGTAAAGATTTATCGTTTGCAGAGAAACATCTGCTCCCCTAACATGTCTTTCTCTGCTCAACCTTACATCTCCCTCTTTCTCTAACCTACCTACTCTTTCACACACACACAAAGAAGGACACCTACCCACACACACAAAGAAGGACACAAACGCATGCGCACATAAGGATACACATCTTAGAACAGAATGGAGTAAGTGGAGCAAGAGCACACACGGAAACGAAGAGTATCGCTGAAGAGGTCACAGATGTGTGACGACAGATTTTCGGGTTTAATATTAACCCGACAACATCTCAATTAAGCAGCCAACTGACAGAAGAATTAGCTCACCGGGCGAAATGCTAAGCGGCGTTTCGTCCATGTTCACGTTCTGATTTCAAATTCCGCCGAGGTCAGCTTTGGCTTTCATCCTTTCGAAGTCGATGAAATAAGTACCAGCAGAGTAGTGGGTCGATGAAATCAACTTATTCCCTCCTCCAAAATTGCTGGCCTTGTGCTAAAATATGAAACCAATATTAACCTTATAATATCTAAATTATCTCTGTGGTAGACATATTTATTCTTAATACACTCTGGCAGATATCAACGTGAATGTACAACTCGACATGCTAGAAGCAACACCTAAATAACACACGAATAACATACGGTGCTGTTTGCTGTTTTTTTTTTTGCTGTTTTTTGGTTTTGCTGTTTATTTTTTGTTTTGTTTTATTTTTTATATTTTTTAACTTTTTCTTCTTTTTACCGGTTAATATAGTTTTAGATAACCTGAATAAAAGATAGGATAGTCATGTCTGAAATATATTCAGCGAAAGGCCTGCTCGATCATTGCTGACGTAGGGCTTAAAGCAAATAACATATGGCGGATAAGAAAAAGTTGTTTATTTTATTCTATTTTGTTTTGTCTGCATATTTCATAATATTTAAGATTAAGGAGTGTGTTTTTAAGGCAACGAAAAAAGAATGAAAATATGTTTGACAAATATGTTGACCAATACCTCGTCAGAGGAATTTCTTGGGTGGAAATTGTGAGGAGGCTTCTGTAGATAAACATAGATGTACGCATACATATACATACATAGAGAGACACATATATACATAAGCATATGTATAATATAAATGTATATATATAATATATATATGTACGTGTATATCTGTGTGCATATCTATCTACTTATCTATCTCAATATATGTATATTTATGTACGTATATCTATCTATCACTATGTATGTATGTATGTATGTGTGTATGTATTCATAAGCAGGTGCTATATGGAGAACTTATGAATGGAAGGAGACTCCGGCAGAAACCAAGGCTGCGATTTAAGGACTGTGTCAAGTTCTCATTAAAGGCCTGTGATATGCAGGACACTGACTGGGAGAACAATGCCTGTCATCGCCACAGAGGGAGGAAGCAGGTTAAGGAGGGGATCGACACTTTTGAGAGAGCACGTATCCAGCATGAAGAACTTAAGCGAGCTGCGCGAAAGCGCACGGCTCGTATAGTGAATGGGGAAAGCTTGGTCTGCAATGTTTGCAGTCGTGTATGCTTGTCAAGAGCAGGGCTCATTAGCCACCAACGGAGCTGCAAATGCGAAATATAAGTTAGTCCTAGAGCGCACTATGTTCCTGAAGGTCAGCAGTGGTCTTCCTCGGTCACGAGTGGACGGCCATCATGTATGTATGTATGTATGTATATATGTATGTATGTATGTATGTATGTATGTATGCCCAGCTTAATATGGATACCTTGTTAGAACAGCGAATACTGGGTTATTAACCTTCTGAAAACTTCTCATATAGGCGCTTGAGGCATAAAAGCATTCGCTTATATGAGCGGTTCTAATACTGTTTCTGTTCCGTAGCTAATAATTTATTTATACATATATA
>NC_068994.1:55293100-55295301 GCF_001194135.2 Octopus bimaculoides | reverse complement strand
GTGTGTGTGTGTGTGTGTGTGTGTGTGTGTGTGTGTGTGGTCATTAAATAAGCATGCCAGTAACCAAATAAATTCATTTTACTCAAACCCATACCCCCACATATCTTCCTTAATGCACCGATTTGTTCTGATGTCTTATTATTCGATGATGTCATTGAATATTTTTATTTTTATTTTGTTTCAGAATGGTGAAATACGTTCCAATGTGACAAAGAGCTGATTTTAGAAGAACATATTCACGGTTGAAAGACTTTCTAGAGATTCAGTGAATTCCAAGAAACCAGTATGACGTCAGAAAATGAATGTGATCTCTTATTCAATAATTCCACTGGTAATATTGCCAATATTCTTGAACTGAACAGGTTAAAAGTTCGGGATTATATCCCTGTCTTGCTTTATATTTCAATTGGAATTGTTATTGGCACGACCGGCAATGCTGCTGTTATGTATGTCTACAGTCGCAAGATGGAACGAACCGGGACAAACAGATTTGTGGTCATGCTAGGAGCGTGTGACTTCTTAAGTTGTGTATTTTCAATGCCTATGGAGCTACTCAGAGTTTCTCAACCGCATATTTTTAGTGGGCAAGGAGCCTGTAAACTCTCATTGTTGATTGCTTCGGCGATTGCTATAGATTCTGGACTAATAATATTCGCTATTTCAATAGACCGTTACAGACGAATGTGCCGGCCGTTTGACAAACAGCTCACCCAGAGAATGGCAGAAATTGTGTCTGTGGTACTTGTAGTCATTTCATTTATGCTGGGATGGCCTTCATGGTTAATTTACGGCACCAGAAGAACACCGACACAAAATAGTAAAGTCAGCGGTGGATGTGAATGTGGTATTGCTCAATCCATGTTTGATACGATATATCCACGATTATTTTATTACGCTCTCCTTATTCTTTCGGTGGCTTTATTTTCTATAATTTTCTTGCTATATTTTCTCATTGCTATCAAGGTATGGAGACACAAAAATAAACGATTGGCAGCCGCTAAAAATATCTCAAATGCCATAGTGTCCACTACTTCACCTGTTAAACCTTCAAGTAATTCATTGCCTGGCAAGAAAATATTACCTTACCTTCCGACACAGGAAAGCGAAATTTCAGTCGATTTGCGCAATGCGTTACCAAGTCAAAGAATATCAAAGCATGTACGGATAATTCCACATGGAAACAGATCTCCTTCAAAAGGAACACTTCTTCGTGTAACAAGAACTTCTTCCATTATGGCTTTGATAGCTGTAACTTGGGTTCTTAGCTATATGCCTCATATTATCTTGGTCATGCTGGAAATTCACGTAAAAGGATTTCGCGAGACATTGACGCCATTACAGGACATATTTTTCCAGCTAGCCATACGCTCTTATCTCCTCAACAACGCAGTTAACCCTATTATATATGGTGTATTCAATATGCGATTCCGGAGAGAAGTAAGACGAATAATTAGCTATATCCTACCACCTTGTGTTCGTCCAACCATTACTCCCACACAACCTTCTAGCCAGATGTGTAGTCAGCCGTCCATGGATGATTAGAACTCTTTTCCATCACACGGCTTTCATTTACCATGCAAACAAAAAAAAAATGTATGTTTGGCTCTTCTAATTTATTTTACATGTTCTCATCACGTTGTTCTTTGATAAAAACATTTAATTACTTTTATACGGAGGTTCAATTCAAACTGTGCTACGAAGCATAATCAATAGAATAACAGAGAAAAGCCTGGTTACATATGGATTGTTGAAAGAAATGTTAAAAATATGTCACGTTAATGGAAGTAAAATACTTTACATATAAATTTTTCAGTGACATATTTAACCTGTATATATATATATATATATTAAAAAAAACAAAGAGTGATAAACGTATCAAGTGGAATGTTCTACTGAAAACATGAACTATGCAAACTAAAGTATTGAAGTTTATATCTCTAAACCTGCTTTGATAACTTTAAACTTTTCGGTCGAATGCTCAGGTCAAAGGTGATTTGAGTGTTTAAACACTTTGTCACCCGCACAGAAAATAGATTGTTGTGTAACGTCAAGAATTGTATGATTTCACTAATGCATATATGTGTGTGTGTGGTGTATACATGTGTAAGCTTTCGTATGTATGTATATATATATATGTATATTTATATATGAGCATGCGTGTGTGTATGTATATATATATATATATATATATATATATATAT
>NC_068994.1:55287878-55289578 GCF_001194135.2 Octopus bimaculoides | reverse complement strand
AAGTGATGATGGGGAGGGGGCAAATAAGCTGGCAGAAACGTTGGCATGCCGGGCGAAATGCTTAGCAGTATTTCGTCTGTCTTTATGTTCTGAGTTCAAATTCCGCCGAGGTCGACTTTGCCTTTCATCCCTTTCAGGGTCGATAAATTAAGTACCAGCTGTGTACTAGGGTTGATCTAATCGACTGGCTCCTCCCCCAAAATATGGGGCCTTGTGCCTGGAGTAGAAAAGACTCCGGAGCCGTCTTCAGGCCGTGGCAGAAGTGGTGGTGGGGGGGGGGGTGTAACTACTTCGAGTAAACTTTTATCTCCCAGCCACAACCTAGTTTATATTTCTTGATATTTTAAAATACTTGATAGGATATTATCTTTTCCTTTTATGCAAATTGCCAGATTTAGCCCGAACATCCTGCATTCAAATTGAGTGTTAACTAAATTAAGTTAAATCTACGGGTCTGTTGGAATCACAATTGTTCTCAATTGCAATTTGTTAAACTTAAAGTAGCAGAAGATTTATATAGAATATTCCCCCTTCTAGTGCGCTAGCAGTTAAGTCTGCAACGGAATTGAGGTTCAAATATATTGAAATATCAACCCGTCAATTCTCCATGAAGGCAGAAAAATTATCTCCAGTCTGTTGCTCTTAATATGAAATTTCAGAAATGAAGTTTCCAGTCAAATGAATTGTCTCAAAACCAAAAACTTAATCTGGGTTATGGGCTCGGCTCGTCGAAGTGTAAGTAGCATTTCCTTTCACACACACACGCACGCACGCACACACACACACACACACACACACACACACACACACACACACACACACACACACACACACACACACACGCATTCACACACACGCATATAGATTCACACACACACACGCACACACATATGCACAGAGTCATGCACACGTACAAACACCTGGAACACACATAAATGTGCCCCCGAGTATGTGTGCGTCTTTGTATGGTCGCCCTCACATTACATTCCCATGAAGGGTTTTCAATGTGGACCTTTAACCTAAGTAACACTAGAATGTAATACATAGGCAAAGGTATACGTGTATGTATGTGTGTGACTAGCCCGGATTTTTCCAGTGGAGATACCCGAAAGAAAGGGTTTACGTCAACAAATCGGTGATCCTGATGCAACTGAAGGAGAACATCAATAGAGATGGGTCTGAAACTCTTGAGGGTGTTATGGTGCAAGTTTTGAAAAGAACACGAGTGTACGAAGCCGAAAATGGTTGCCATTTAAGCGATGTCATTTTTCATATGTGATGTTGTGGTGTTGCATAATTTGACTTGTGCATATTAACTTCCATTATGTCCTTCATATTGTATCAAAATTTCATGCAAGTATTTGTAAAATTATGGAAGTCATTAAAAATTGAAACTCATCAGTGACTTTTAAGATACCCTATAAATGTATGTATGTATGTATGTATGTATTATGTATGCTGTATGTATGTATGTATGTATGCATGTATGTATATGTGTGTGCGTGCGTGCGTGTGTGTGTCCTCGTAAGCTAGCGGTTCGGCAAAAGATCCCCACAGAATAAGCACTAGGCTTACAAGGAATAAGTCCTGGGGTCGATTTCTTTGGCTAAAACCCTTTAAGGCGGTGCTCCGGTATTGCCGCAGTCAAATGACTGAAACAAGTAAACCAATAAAGCAACATATATATATATATATATATA
>NC_068994.1:55284376-55286407 GCF_001194135.2 Octopus bimaculoides | reverse complement strand
TATATATATATACATATGCATGTATGTACACACATACGTACGCATTTATGATGTCACAGCTCTTGTACGCGTAAGAAGGATAACGTCTTAATTTTGAGGTCACATGGCATCAGGTCAACAATGAGGTCACGGCAGAATGTGGCGATGCTTAAGTGGGATATGTTCTCGAGGATTTTTAGATCATCGTCAATGAAAAGGTGGGCGGAGGAGTGGAAAAGTGGAGGGAAACGGTGGCGAAATATATGTGTATATTATTCATTATACACACACACACAGACACGTGCACGCTTACACACACATAAAGATGCATATATAGATATGCATGCATACATACATATGTATATATATATATATATATATATATATATATATATACTCTTTACTTGTTTCAGTCATTTGACTGCGGCCATGCTGGGGCACCGCCTTTAGTCGAGCAGATCGACCCCAGGACTTATTCTTTGTAAGCCTAGTACTTATTCTATCGGTCTGTTTTTGCCGAACCGCTAAGTTACGGGGACGTAAACACACCAGCAACGGTAATTGTAATTGTTGCTTTATAATTGCTTTCTGTGTGTTAGTAGAAACTAAGGATTAATTTTTTTCCTTTTTCTAAAGAAGTAAATCTGGTGATTGTGGATCAGCGCATGTGTAGCATCTGAGCCACCTGTAATCTATCTCAACACTTACTTGAGCTTCATTCATAAAGTGAATCCGATCGAGAAATCTTCTGCAGTGTCCTAGGTGTAACAAGCATTTGAATTTCCACTTAGATCTACAGCATGCTCTGATGTTAAGTCCATCTAGAACTAGATTTACTGACCTTCCCATGCCCTTCTACCTTGACCAAAATAATCTGCGTCCATGTCAGGTAATACCTCCTTTTAGGTCACTGATCACTCACTATCCTATAAATAATAATAAAGAATGGAGATAGGTACCAAGTTTCCCTTGTGGCAGGCTTGATAATTCTTAAGAGATTTCTTCCAGCATGAAAAGATTCGTAGCCTTGTTAACCTACAAAATAACTGCTCTCCTGTATTTCCCTCATTCTTTTAACCACCCATCATGCTCTTTGCGCGTTCTTTTAAGACTGCACTGCAATCGATGATACCAACTCACTTTTGGTTTTGAATGCATTGCAACTACATTTCTCCTTTTTTTTATGGTTTTGCTTGTTTTCGATTGCAGCAGAGCGGAGCATTAGGCAAAAACAAAGAAGGCTTTATATTTTAGGACGCAAAGATCCGTATTGACAAGAAAGCTCATTGTGAAAAAAAAAAAAAAAAGGCTTGTTGTGCTGGCAAAGGAAATAACTTTCTTATTGTTGTTGTTGTTGTTGCTAGTTGCTTTCCTGTTGCTTCCCGTCTCAGTGCTGGGACGAAAACATTGCGTTTGACAGTGGTGGTGTCATTGTTGGCAGCGGTGTGGGCAATGGAAGTAGGCCGCTTGCACAACTGTGAGACAGCGGTGCTATTGTTGGTGTTACTATTGTCGTTGTTGATGGTGAAGCTTGTACTGTGCGTTTCGCTCTTGGTGAGAAAGACGCTGTTGTCGTTGGTGGTGGTGGTGATGCTGCTGGTGCTAGTGCTGGAGGTAGCTGCGACTTAATGGTGGGGAAATGATTATATTGTTTCAGCTGTAACCCTGCGCTGCTTTATTTCGATCAAACCCGTTATTGGGGTATGAGAGACTTTTGCTGTCTATGACCACCCCACCCTGTCTTTCTTTTTTCCCTCTCCTTGCTTTCTCTTCTTCTTCTTCTTCTTCTTCTTCTTCTTCCACTTCTTCTTCCTCTTCTTCTTCTCCTCCTTCTTCTTCGTTCGCTGTTCTCGATAAACATCTATGTGTCACAGAAAATCTTTTTAAATAGGAATTTTTGAAAATTTTCAAAATGGAATTGAGAAGAGAGAACCAGTTTTCTGTGTTCACAACCAGTTCCGAAAATTGAAGAGTAAAGTGCATGGCTCGGGTGAAGTAAATCCTTTTCCCCAGGCAATAATCTTTAATCCCCTACAACCTTTCAATAAATTC
>NC_068994.1:55279150-55283287 GCF_001194135.2 Octopus bimaculoides | reverse complement strand
TATATATATATATATATATATATATATATATTTGTGTGTGAGTTCTTGAAAATTGGCTATTTTCCCTAAAACTATATATTTTATATATATATATATATATATATGTATGTATGTATATGCATGCTATAGTTTTCCTTTTTGGTAAACATTGCAAACTGCTGTATATTTCAATTTTATGTATGTGTGTTTATGAGTGTGTGTGTAAACGGTAAATGTGAGCATACGAGGGAGTGTATGTGTGTGCATTACATTGGAACTTGTAAGAGAATGCGTGTACTTACGTATCAATATATGTATGTATTTTATGCATGTATGTCTGAGGTTTTTTCTCCTTTTTTGCAAATTTCAAACTAGTCAGTATCAAAAAGACAAGGTTCCTTTGTTCGAGCCACGACAGTTCCTGATATTTGTGATTATGTGAAAGAGTTAGTGCATGCGTGTATAACGGCACATATATATATATATATATATATATATATATATATATATAGCCACGTTATATGTTGGCGCATTCTTGCAATGGGTGTGCACACTACTTTGCTTATGATTCATCGCTCTTTATGTATGTATGTATTATGTATGTATGTATGTATGCTACATGCACATGCGATTGCAGGCATATGTTCCATCCAATGAGAAGAGAGCTGCAGCGTGCTCGGGTCTGGGAATGTATACAGTTACATGTATCTATTAAGTCATCCCATAAATAATGCGGTCTTTTTATACTCCTTTTATTTTTCAAAATTAAGTTAAACAAATTTCTTTTTTAATCTAAAATATACTCTTCTTCATTTTCTACAATGCTCTTCCATCTATCTGGTAGACTTACAAGACCCCTCTTCCAAAATTCAATTGTCCGTGACAAAAAATATTTCTCCAATACTGTTTTGACCTCGTCCGCAGAATTCATACTTTTTCCGTCCAAATGTTTTTGAAGACTGAGGAATAAATGATAATCAGATGGGGCAATGTCCGGCGAATATGATGGGTGGGGCATCGTTTCCCATTCAAACTGTTCCAGCCTTTGGAATGTCATCTTTGTTATATGCCCGAAATGTGAGTCACGCTTTCGACCCTCTTCCCACATATTCTGCAGGGGTTCATTGCACTTGTGTGGTATATATCCCTTTTCACTGAGTTGGTATTTAATGCCTGGTCCTGGGCAGTGATGATTAGGCTTTCGGTGCTCTTTTTTAGGTCACCCTTGCTAAGCCACCTCCATGATGCTTCCTGGTCTTTTAAGTTGTTTAGTTTCGCGGTGGATCTGACCACGTAATTCCATGCAGAGTGTGGTTTCTTCTCTCTCGTTGGCTGTTCTTGATCGGAATTCATGAGCACTTTCAAGTTCATTTTTGGTAAATCCTTATTATTGTTATTATTATTATTATTATTATTGCATTGGTCAAGTGGTCAGTCTGTTGCCAGCATCCTCTGAGAGACGTATTAGGTACGCCGTGGCTCCTAATGCGCAGACACGCAGAATACAGCATACACGTGATCACAATTACGCAAATTTCACAACTTGCGAAGTAAGTACAGCGATGTCACTCGGCACACTGCTTCATGAAGGTCATTGCTAGCTCTCACTGTGCCCGCAACCATGTGCTGCCATCTGCTGGCGCGCTACAGAACTAGTCCAGGAACGTTTTGATAATACCTCGTATATATATATATATATATATATATATGTATAATCAATTTTTTTTCTCCGTGTTTTTCTCCTTGTCTCCGTATTCTTTCTGTTGAAGAGCGTAGCTCGAAACGTCAAAGACTTTCCGTATTCCCGAGCGTCATACTAATATATACTTTTGTTATTTACACCACCTGTCCTCGTCTGTTGTTATTATTTGTATATTCTCCCATATATATGTATAATACATATACATACATATATTATATATACATATATATATATATATAATACATATACATACATATATGCATACGATATATAATAAGTATATACATAAATACGTGTGCACGTGACTGAGCGACGATGACGTTGTAAAGAAAGTCGAGGATGATCAACTGTTCAGAGCAGTTCGCTGATGAAGCGATGTGAAGAAGCTACAATCTGTAGTAACAATGTGTCTGGCACCAGCAGAAGTGTCTCACATACTTCAAGTGTGCAAGTCAAGTATATTGTTCGCAAACAACGGTACTTCTACTGCAGAGTCTAGTACCTACTTCCTGTAGGTCATTGCGCCTATACCTACCTGTATGTGCGTGTGTGTGTGTATGTGTGTGTGTATGTGTGTGTATGTGTGTGTGTGTGTGTGTGTGTAAGTCTTTATGTATATGTATATGTAAGTATGTATGTATGTATGCCATTGTTGAGTTTTATTTCAAGATTTCTTGCCAATAGAGAAAGAGCCGGTTTCTAACCTGGTTTCAAGGCTCCTTCATTGGAATTTGAACAAAATCACAAGTATTTTTGTATGTATGTATGTATGTATGTATGTGTGTATGCATGTATATTTCTTGTTGTCCATGCAGATATACAGGGACAGCCCAGAAGTCACTGAGGGGTTTTAATTTTTAATAACTCCCTCGTTTTTGCAAATAAGTGTATGAAATTTTAATTAAATATAGAGGAGATGATGGAGATTAATGTACATTAGTCCTCTTTCATCATACCTCTACATTACATGTAGAAAATGACATCTTTTAAATAGCGTCTATTTTCAGCTTCACACTTTATGGGGTGCAATTCTCTTTGGTGTAGTGTTCTGGTATTCTCGAAGTCTCAGTTCCGGCAATTTTGTCTGTTGACGAACCCATTCAAATGAAAATAAGCTTCATCAGACATGATCAATGTTTATGTAAAATTTGGGCCAGACTTGTTTCTGAGCCAGTTTTTTTCTTACGTTCATTTTCTTCCTTACGTCAATTTTTTTTTCTTACTGCTGTTTTCAAACCTCACCCAATTATACTTTACTCGTCACGTCCACCCAATACAATATTCGAAAATTCCTTTTAGTACTGATGCAGCTACAGAAACAGACACGATTATAATCAAACTAGCACTTACTAAACAGGAGACCCTCAACACAGTCACTCGGTTTACGAGAAACAGCATCTTAATATGCTTCAAATTACACCATACTGTTTATCATTTTTGTTTATTTCATGTTTTATGTTTGATGGGGTTTTTTTTGGGGGGGGGGTTGTCAAGGAAAAGACAAATTAGATGATGCAATCTAGTCCTACATAAACTTTGAAAAGAGGGGAACATGACGTCTGGAATGCTTTTGATTATCAGAGCTCTCGACCAAGGATGGCTTGAGGGTTAAACGACATTCAACACAAGGTCAAATTCTTGTAACTCCACACGATTCAGCTTTTAACAGTATAATTTTTTGTTCTTTTTGTTTTTGTACTCTACACATGTTTTCTCTACTTTTATTTCTTTTTTAACAAAAATTATTTCACGAAACCCGACCTTTCTCGTGTATTTCACATTCAGATAACAATCAAGAAAAAAAAATAAGCCAAACGACATAGTTCTCAGTTCTTTTGTTTTGTTTCTTTTTTTTTTTTTTCTTCGTTATCGTTATTTTGCTGCTGATTTTCGTTTTTTTTTTTTTTAGGGAACACGTGACGTTCATCAGTTCCCTTAAATCCAATATTTCTAGTTTTTTTCTACAACAATGCTTATTATTGTATGCTTGTAATGTCAAGGATTTCCTTGGCAACGATTTTAGCAATGTCAACAAAATAACATTCTGGAGTCAATTTTTCTGAAATCTTTTTTAGCAGCTTTTCAGAACTAGTCTTCATTTTTTTCTCCTTTTCTTTTTTTTTTTTTTTTTGTGCGGTTGAGGGTTTTCGTTTATACCCTTAACATAGTTCTTGGGGGAGATTCAGCGTGACACAGAGTGTGACAAGGCTGGCCCTTTGAATTACAGGTACAACAGAAACAGGAAGATAGAGTGAGAGAAAGTTGTGGTGAAAGAGTACAACAGGGGTCGCCACCACCTCCTGCCGGAGCCTTGTGGAACTTTAGGTGTTTTCGCTCAATAAACACTCACAACGCCCAGTCTGGGAATCGAAACCGCGATCCTACGACCGTGAGTCCGCTGCTCTAACCACTGGGCCATTGCGCCTCCACTATTATATTTATAGAAGTGATACGCA
>NC_068994.1:55277121-55278223 GCF_001194135.2 Octopus bimaculoides | reverse complement strand
TATATATATATATATATACAGGGAACGGTGAATATGCTGTCGTCTAAATTACGCTGACCTCATCTCATTTCAATAGATATATTTAACTCTGACATCTCATTATTTACCAAAATTACATAAAAATATCTTGAAATACTAAGGAGTAAATTTATTCAATAAAACCACCATTGGCTTCAACCATGGCCTCCTGGTGTGTTTACGTCCCGTAACCTAGCGGTGCGGCAAAAGAAGCGATAGAATAAGTACTAGGCTTACAAAGAATAAGTCCTGGCGTCGATTTGTTCGACTAAAGGTGGTGCTCCAGGCTGGCCACAGTCAAAATGACTGAAACAAATAAAAGAATATATATTGGTAACGTTCCCCCTTCTCATTTCTGCGTATCTGTACAATGGCTGTTGTTTCCCCCACCCTTCTCTTTCCTGGCATTTTTTTATTTTTTATCTGCAGAGCGATGAAGTGGGTGGATGAAATAATAACAACCAGTAATACCCAGAAACAAATACATTGAAACTATACGCCAATCCCGAAACAAGACAAACATGAAAATCCCACTGAGTCATACAACATCGCTCTTTGCAGTGCCTTTATTTTCAGGGAAAAGGAAAAAAAAAAATAATAAGACATTTAGCATTGATAGGTCACCTTTTTAGACCGGATATAATCCGTCATAAGGACACTGACATTTATTTTATGGGTCCCTAGGGATGAATAACAAAAGTACGTTTGAACTCAGAACTTAAAAGGATTTAAACCCAACGAGTTACTGGAAATATGTCTACGATTGGTCGACTGTCATTTTCATATATCAACCGTCTTTCTAACAAAGAAATTAACTAATCAATTAGTTAAGTAACTAAATAATTAATTGCTGAATTAATAGATATGGTTGTTTGGTTAAGGACATATACACACACATACACACTCATATATATATATATGTATACATATATATTTATAAAAAATAACGTTGACCACTAACGTGGACAATTAATGTGCTAGAAATAGATCACATCTTGTGTCTATTAAGACCTAAATTGTTCTAAATTGTTCTTAATAGACACAAGATGTGATCTATTTCTAGCACATTAATTGTCCACGTTAG
>NC_068994.1:55272878-55276529 GCF_001194135.2 Octopus bimaculoides | reverse complement strand
ATATAACAGAAGTAAATAGACACTCCATAAAACATCGTTTTATGCTTATCTTAACTTGAAAGGGTTTATATTTTGATTAATTGACATATTTATTTATTTTTCAGGTTCTATATGTGACTGTTTAATCGTGTCACATGCAAAAGAAGGCTTGGAACTGTCCAAATTTCAAAGAGGCCGTATTGCGGGTCAATCTGAAGGTGGACTTTGTCAGTGTAAAATCAAAGAAAACATTAACATCCCATTTTTACAGTTAATAGAGTGATTGCGAAATTCACCAGAGAGAGGAAGGAGTCCACATCACCTTGCTCAGGTCGACCATGACCATCACACAGGACCCTTCGCTTTGTTAAGAGAGGCGGGGAGGATAATCCTCGTTGCAAGGCCTCTGATACAGTAAAACATGTTGATGTCAGTCCCAGAACAGCCGTCAGGTATCTCCACAAACTTGGCTACTATGGTAGAGCAGCAAGAAGGAAACTACTTCTTCAACCAGCCAATATCAAGCAGAGAAAAGATTTGGCCAGTGAGATAGTGGAGAGACCACTAGCATTGGAACACTATCATATTCTCTAATGAGTCCAAATTTGCTATATTTTCTGACATTGGTCGAGTGCGGGTCCGGAGATTCTGTGATCAAGAATTTGACGTGAAGATTGCAGCCAACAATGAAACACGGCAGCTATTCTGTGATGGTCTGGGGAGCAATTTGGAGCAATGGTCATTCAGAGCTGGTGGAGTGGGAGGAAAACATAAACTCAGATAAATATGCGTCCATATTGCAGAAAGGACTCCTTCCAAACTTCTCCAGTGGTGAAATAATTAAAGAAGACTCTTTATTTATGGAAGATAGGGCTCCTTGTCAAACGGCTAAAAAGACCAAAGGTTAGTTGGAAGAGAATAGCATTAAAAAGCTTCCATGGCCACAAAATTTCAGGCCTTGTGCCTATAATCGGAAGGATTATTTATTGTATTCAAAGTAGCGAGATGGCAGAATCGTCAGCGTGTCCAACAAGATTCGTAACGCATTTCTTCCCGCTTTTTATTTGCTGGCTTCAAATTCCGCTGAGGCTGACTTTAGCTCTCATCCTTTTGGGGTCGATAAAATAAGTACCAGTTGAACACTGGGGTCGATGTAATCGACTTCTCCTCCCCCAATACTTCAGGCTTTGTGACTATAGTAAAAGGGATTATTACTTGAATAAATTAAGGCGGTGAGCTGGCAGAAACGTTAGCGCGCCGGGCGAAATACTTTGCGGTATTTCGTCTGCCGCTACGATCTGAGTTCAAATTCCGCCGAGGTCGACTTTTCCTTTCATCCTTTCGGGGTCGATGAAATAAGTGCCAGTTACGCACTGCAGTCGATGTAATCGACTAACCCCCTTCCACCCAAATATTCAAGGTCTTGTGCCTAGAATAGAAATAATTATCAGAATGGTTCTTTAGCCGAACCAGTTTAGGAAAACGTTCATTTAGGCCTTCCTTTCAGCTCCCACCAAGTCGACTTCGCTTATTTCTTTTTCTGTTGATAAAATAATTACAAGACGATTATAACGACAATATGTTCTTCACACACACACACACACACACACACCGTCTCCCATCTCCTATTAATGTACTGTCTTTGTGTTTGTTAAAAACATACATTGCCTTAATCTAACTCCCCAATCGCAACAGTTTTCAGCAAAATCAAATCCCACGGGAGTTGAGTTCATTTTTCATCATTATGAAGTCAATGAAATCACGTAGACACGTTTAGGTGAATCAATTAGCACTGTTCTCTTTCCTGGCCCGTGGCCCCATGTTAATTAAGGAATTTATTAATATTTTATCTATGGAATAGATAAAACTAGAGCATTATTCATATAAGTCTTCCCTAGAAACCTCACCTTAGTTTAGAAGGTCCTCAGAAAATAATGTGTATTCTTTTTCCAATTCACATCAGTAATCAAATGAAAGTGGGAAAATTTTGTACCTTATTGTTTGATATCAAGTTTAGTTTACCGAAACCGGAAATTGTATACTTTTCCCAAGGACATTAGATTGTGTTATCATCCTACTGTCATCATCTCCGTTTGAGTTTATGAAATTCTTGGTTATTTAAACAGCAACAACAAAAATAATAACTGCACCTACGGAATAATTAATTACTGTCTGAGTTTATAAAAAAAAAAAAATTTGTACATTTGGGTGGGTTGTCAGAAAATATTGTTGATTTATTCAAGGACACACAGGAGGGAGAGGAAACGAACTGGGGCTTCAAATAATATCGATGTGTTAATTCAATCGACTACGTACAGAGAAAGGACACCAACGTAGATAAACAGTCTCTTCATTTTGTACCTTCTGCTGACACTACGACGATGCCTGCAATTGTGAACTACGAATCTACACACTATTTCTACCAGAAACCCATTCAATGTTCTCGCTGAATCGTTAGCGCATCCGACAAAATGCTTAACAGCATTTCTAACGTTCGGGGGTTCAAATGCCTCCGAAGTCGACTTTGCCTTTTAGTCTCTCGGGGTCGATAAAATAAGTACCAATTGCGTACCCAGAATTCTAAGCCTTGTGTCTATTGTAGAAAGATTTATTAGGTTCAAATTTTTACACTAAACCAGTACTATCAGCGGACAGGACCAGACGATTAGATCGACATCAGTGTTCAACTGGCATTTATTTTATCGACCCCAAAAGGATGAGAGGTAAAGTCGAACCTGGCGGCATTTAAACTCAAAAGACAGGCGAATTGCCGCAATGCATTTTGCCTGGAGCGGTAACGACTTTGCCAGTTCGCCGCCGCTTTTTAGTGGCACTTCGCTCGTCTTTGCGTTCTGAGTTCAAATTCCGCCGAGTTTGACTTTGCCTTTCATCTTTTCGGGGTCGATAAAATAAGTACCAGTTGAGCACTGGACTCAATGTAATCGACTTAGCTGATCCATCGAAAATTGCTGGCCTTGTGCCAAAATTTGAAACCAATTTTGGGGTTAAGCGAAGGCGGCGAGCTGGTAAAATAATTAGCAAGCCGGATAAAATACATAGCGATATTTCTTCCGTATCTTTACTCTCAGTTCATATTTCGCCGTGATCATCTTTGCCTTACATCGTTTTGGGGTCGATAAAATAAGATCAGCGAAGAACTGGAGAAGGAATCGACTAGCCCCCTCCTTCAAACTTAAGATTATAGATTTAAGTTGAAGATTTTCTTATGGTATTCAGTCGGTTACGACGATGAGGGTTTCGGTTAATCCCATCAATGGAGCAGCCTGCTCATGAAATTAACGTGCAAGTGGCTGAGCACTCCACAGACACGTGTACCCTTAACGTAGTTCTGGTGGCAGATTCAGTGTGACACAGAGTGTGACAAGGCTGGCCCCTTTGAAATACAGGTACTACTCATTTTTGCCAGCTGAGTGGAGTGGAGCAACGTGAAATAAAGTGTCTTTCTCGAAGACACAACGCGTCGCCGAGAATCGAACTCACGATTATGGGCTGAAAGCCCTAACCACTAAGCCAGGCGCATTCACTAAGTTTTTTCTTATAGATGATTATTAGAATGATAAGGATATAATCCTGAGACGACAAACTCCTGGTATAACCTCAAGATTGTTTGCCCTCATATTCAGAGAGAGAGAAAAAAACAGAGAGAGAGAG
>NC_068994.1:55268614-55272868 GCF_001194135.2 Octopus bimaculoides | reverse complement strand
ATATATATATATATATAATTAACACTTACAACTCAGACGTTTTTATCTTTCGTTTCAAAGGCACATATTTCTTGAAACTAACCTCCGCATAATTAGAATATCTCTCATCAACGTTTGATCAATCTTTTGATAATACACTAATTTAATTACAAATTTTAAAAATTCACACTCAAATAACGTTTGTCTCTAACCTCGAGAGTATTAATTTGTGTCTAATATCTGCATATCTGCACTAAAATCCCTAATTACGGCAGCCAATGCTATGAATCCACACATTACGGAAATACCTCAACTCTTTTGATCCCAACCTCGCTAAGATTTGAACTCGGACCATAAGAAATGGAACAAACACGGCAAACAATTTTTCCGATGCTCCAATTACTACTTGTTATCTATCTCTGTCTTTCGCTTCTCTTCTTTCTTTCTCTCTCTCTCCCTCTTTCTCTTATCTCCCTTTTTCTCTCGAGTGGTATATTTATTTCTTTATTGCCCACAGGGGGCTAAACATAGAGGGGACAAACAAGGACAGACAAAGGGATTAAGTCGATTACATCGACCCCTGTGCGTAACTGGTACGTATTTAATCGACCCCGAAAGAATGAAAGGTAAAGTCGACATCGGCGGAATTTGAACTCAGAACGTAACGGCAGACGAAATACCGCAAAGCATTTTGTCCGGCATGCTAACCATTCTGCCAGCTCGTCACCCTCTCGAGTGATATATTGGTTTCAAATGTTGGCACAAGGCCAGCAATTTCGGGGCAGGGAGTAAGTCGATTACATCAACCTCACAACTCAAATGGTATAAATTTTATCGTCTGCGAAAATATGGAAGGAAAAGTCGACCTCGGTGGCATTTGAACTCAGAACGTAAAGACAGATGAAATACCGCTAAGCATTTTGCCCGGCGCGGTAACAATTCTGCCATCTCATCGCCTTTCCTCATATAATATATTTTGGGGACCATTGTTGTTGATTAATCACAGACCAAATTTTATTAAGAACAAATGTAGTCGATTGAGAGAAACCGAGTAACATTACGGATAGCTATTTTATAAAATACTCTCATAAAAATGCACAGTTTAAAGTGAAGAAATTTTCAAATATTAAAATCAATGAAGGAATCTTAAAAACTTGCCTCAACACCGCTTAAGTCCCTTATTTTGACCTTAGACCGAATATAATAAACAATCTTAACTATTAATTTTTTTCTAGAGTAATTAAAAAAATTAAAACGTTTATTAGGTTAGATCATACTATTTTGCTATGTATTTCAAGAGTATGACATTTAATTATCCATAAGCAGTAAAATAAAACAACACAATACAATAACGGTGGTGTAAATTAACGAAGCATTTATAATTTTCATGTCAGACAATGGAATTCTAAAAAGCCCACGTTATTTTGAGAGGTTTCAACTCACTGTTTTGTTGGATGTGACGGTGACCTGTTTCGTTTTGGTGTCAAGACTGGAGACTCTTAAAATTGGTCAAATATATTTAGTGATATATTTAAGGGAAATAGGGCGGAGAATGACAGAATTGGTAATTAGCAAACCAAAGTACCTTGCAGTATTCTGTCACATCTCTATATGTTCTGTGATCAAATCCTGCAAGGGTCGACATTGCTTTTCGTTATTTTTTTTCGGTTTTTTTTTTTCAGGGTTGGTTAAAATATATATCCATGATTGGTTTCATCAATTGTCTCGCCTCACTCCGTAAATTTCTCCAGTCTAATGGCAATGTAGGAAGCCAGTTTACTTCAAGAAAACGAGAATTCACTAGAGAGCAAGAGGTAATCACTTGTGGTATCGAATTCATCGATATGGGCTCGATCACTTTTTAAGTAATTGCGCTACCTTTACATCACTTAATTACACTTGCCTCAACATTACATTTGGGTGTAGGCATGAAGGTCCCCAAATGCCACAAAAATTGTCTTATGAATACACTGGTAACTAATACACTCCAACATTAGGTAAGTTCTTGGAATTAAAGAAACTCTCGTGACCGTATCGATACATTGCTCGAAGACATTTCACTTCAGGTGCATAGAAATTTTGCTGAAAACAGATAAAAACAATATAACAATTATATAAAACACTAGAATACTCGTACCATCAATAATGGTTTCGAATTTTGCCACAAGGGCAGCCATTTTGGGGGGAGGGAATGAGTCGATTACATCGACCCCAGTGATCAACTGGTATTTAATTTATCGAGCCCAAACAGATAAATAGCAAAGTCGACCACAGCGGAATTTGAACTCAGATCGGAGCGACAGGCGAAATACTCTTTTCTATTCAGGACTCGAAACCGTTTAGTTGCGAAGCGAATTCCTTAACCACCAAGTCATGGCCGTGTCTACTTCGTAATTCTTTGAATAAAGGGGCGTTCATAAGAAGTAGAGTGTAACTAAACAAACAGACTCACCACACCCTTAAGTCTTATCACAACAGGGATGTGCTTCAAGAAACAAATACACACGAATAGAAATACAGAAAGGAATCATTGTTTCCTCTTTCAATAGAATAATGTCTCCTTCTACTAACCTGATGTTATCGCTTGTAAAGTTTTTCTTAAATTATTCCGCCATTTCTTATCACATTTATTATAAAACTAACATCTCCAGTTTCTTCATTGCGAAAAAATATCGTAGTCAGCAAATTAAGAACTTTTTGTATTTATATTTATTTTGATATTATTTTACAGACCCAAACAATCGCCAACCAGTGTGCAGTCAATTTTTTTAAGCGATTCTCTCATCACTACTTCGACAGTTACAGTAAAGTCTGTGTTTCACTGATGTCATCATGATAGGCATAAAATCCGAAATACGTCCGGGGTTCTTCCCAGTACTTGCCGAAAATCTTAAGTGTTAAGTATTTTTTTATCGCATTGGATATTTATTTCAAGTTGACTCCTATTAATGGACATTATATTAAGTGCTTAACACATAACATATTTAATATAAAGGCATGACTGTATGGTAAGAAGTTTGCTTACTGACCACATTTCCGGGTTCAGTCCCACTGCGTGGCATCTTAGGCACGTGTCTTCTATGATAGCCTCGAGCGACTCAAAGCCTTGTGAGTGGATTTGGTAAGACAGAAACTGAAAGAAGCCCGTCGTATGTGTGTGTGTGCGTCTTTGTACAAGTGTTTGTTCCCCAAAGGAAGAAAAACAAAGATGATCTAGACAGGGTTAGAGAATAGGGAGTCAGAAGTTTTACTTCAAAGCAACCTACCCGACGCTCTAACAACTTTCCCAACTCGCCATCTTCGATATACAATACGAAGTGATCAATACCTGGATATAGAGATTATCATAAATAGACGCATGAAAAAAAAACAGTCATTACACCATAGGGTTTTCCTGTTTATCATCAAGCCTCATTAAGGGCGAAATTTCAATTGACTGAAAAAACAGTGATTTGGGTAGACTTATTCTGTCGCTCGCTTTAACAAACTCACTTGAGCCCCCTTAGTAGAGCCCACCGTTTTATTCTTTTTTTATTTCATTTTTTTTTTTTTCAAGAATTCGGGTTAGATCTCCAGTCTGAGGATACCTTCCCCTCCCACCTATCTCGAAGATCCTGTAAAGGATCATGAGCAGTAACTTTTACCATACTAAGCGATAACAAAACCAGATTACCGAACGTAGTGTTTTTAGAACGATAGGGTGTGGCTTGAGAGATATCTCGACGCTTTTTCTAGCAGGTCAAAGGTGGTCTTCATATAGGCGTTTACCGAGTTAATAAGGTGAGGAAATTTTGTCTATAGAGAAAAATATGTCCATAATTAAGTGCAAATATTTTTCTACACGAGCTCCCAGTCTATAAAAACAAAATTGCTGTGGACATCGGTCCGGTTGTCTTTCGACCACAGGAATGTACTTCTTGAACGAATCGTCTATGTGCAAATTCCCAAACCATAGCAATAAAAATAAGACCACTCAGAGAGTGCAAACCTCTGCCAGGGCAGCACCAACGTTCTCTCAACGATTAGCCAGAGATGATTTTTAAAATGAGAATATCTGAAATAAACTCGACTGGTCTCGCAAACGAGAATACTAAAAATGAACCCGACCGCTCTCAAAAATTAAGAAGAAAAAAAAGAGAAAAAAACCGAGAAAATAATCCAGAATCCTTATCCAGTACCGGATCGATTCCGAAATCTAATCAGTTCGTGCCAGTCACGAGGCGAAACATTACTGAAAGTTTCATCCGGATCCATCCAGTGGTTCTTGAGATATCT
>NC_068994.1:55263899-55268359 GCF_001194135.2 Octopus bimaculoides | reverse complement strand
AGACAAAGTGCTATGCGGGATTACGTCGTCTTAACGTTCTGAGTTCAAATTCCGCCGGGGTCGACTTTGCCTTTCATCCTTTCGGGGTCGATAAATTAAGTACCAGTTGCGTACTGGGGTCGATCAAATCGACTGGCCCCCTCCCCCCAAATTTCGGGCCTTGTGCCTAGAGTAGAAAAGATTATTATTATTATTATCGTTGCTGCTGCTGCTGCTAAGGCGGTGAGATGGCAGAATTGTTAGCATGCTAGACAAAGTGCTATGCGGGATTACGTCGTCTTAACGTTCTGAGTTCAAATTCTGCCAAGGTCGACTTTGCCTTTTATCCTTTTGGGGTGGATGAGTTAAGTACCCGTTGATCACTGGGGGGAAGGGTCAATGTTATCAATTAACCACCCCACTCTCCCCAAATTTCCAGACCTCGTAGAGAGGATAATTATTATTGTTGCTATTTAGGAGGCAAGCTGGCTGAATCGTTAGCAACTGGACAAAATGCTCAGCGGCATTTCGTCCGGTTTTACTCTGAGTTCAAATTACGCCTTTCATCCTGTCGAGGTCGATATATTACCTACCAGTTGAGCACTGGGGTCAATGTAATAGACTTCGCTCCCCACCCCAGAAATTATTGGCCTTGTGCCAAAATTTGAAACCATTATTGTTGTTGTTGTTGTTGTTGCTATTTCAGAAACCTTCTCATAATAAATACACTCCCTATTAAAATCCAATTTGAAAGTTAATCTCTGAATGGATTGAAACTGCTTTTGTACTGGTTTTCTTTATGTGGAGGGTGGCGAGTTTCATTAACAAAGACGTATAGAAATATACTTCCTCTCTCTCTCTCTCTCTCTCTCTCTCTTGTTCTCTCACCCTTCTCCCTCTCTCTCTCTCTCTATTTTTCTCTCTCTCCCTCCCTCTCAAACTGATTCTGTTTACCAGTAGTCAGACAATATCTGGGACTTTAATGGTATAATGATACACGCATCGGAAATGTATTTCTCACAGGTTATTATACTAAGTAATAAAAGAAAATTTATGAAAGTTATTTGGTTTAATTAGTCATAAATTTCGAAATAAAACCAAGTATTTCATAAGTTTTTAATAACTCTATAAAACAGCAGTCTGAAATATGTTATTCCTATTGAAGAATAAAACGTTATTTGATTTCAAAACTCCACCCAAATATGCGGTGTAAAGGCTATCCGTGGGACCAGCCGCCAAATATGGAACAAACAAAAGTCATTTTTATATTCTAAATTGTTATTCTTGCATGGGCGTCGGCAAGGACGAACGATCTGGTTTATTTCGAAGGACTTTCGGGCTGGGTACTGTTATGGAACAGTTTCAGAAATCTTTTGCCTGACATTGCAACCGAGGGCCACTGCCGGTCAAGCACCATAAGCACAGAAGTGTCGCCAGGAGAGTCTGTCCGAGATTGATGCAGAGAGCCGAAACTGTTTCTGTTAGCACTCGTGCAATGTCCGGGCTTTGCTGACGTGTGGAGTCATTTTGAACAGCGGTTGTCACGTGAAGGACGAATCTGGCTGTCAAACGAGTTCATCGTGAGGATCGCTTCGTCGCCCACTTTTAACAGTGCAGGACAGGCGTTGTTCTTCTGTCTGGGGGCAATAGTGAAAGAGGATTTTTTGTAGTAGGTTGTTGATACTCCGTCGCTTACGACGTCGAGGGTTCCAGTTGATCCGATCAACGGAACAGCCTACTCGTGAAATTAACGTGCAAGTGGCTGAGCACTCCACAGACACGTGTACCCTTAACGTAGTTCTCGGGGATATTCAGCGTGACACAGTGTGACAAGGCTGACCCTTTGAATTACAGGCACAACAGAAACAGGAAGTAAGAGTGAGAGAAAGTTGTGGTGAAAGAGTACAGCAGGGTTCGCCATCATCCCCTGCCGGAGCCTCGTGGAGCTTTAGGTGTTTTTGCTCAATAAACACTCACAACGTCCGGTTTGGGAATCGAAACCGTGATCCTATGACCACGAGTCCGCTGCCCTAACCACTGGGCCATTGCGCCTCCACTTTGTAGTAGGAGAATGATGCTGAAAGGATTGAGGAAAGATACCTTTCTCTGCCGTCGTGCCCTCACTAAGTTTTTCAATTTTCCTTTGAAAAAGAAAGTGAGGGTTGGGAGAGAAGCGTCCTCTTCAAATGCATTTGTCAAAAGGTGGGTGACTGTAGCAAAAATGTTTAGAGTGAATAGACCTACTCTAAGCATATGACTATAGACAGGAGAGCATTAATTGGGTGATGGCTTGTGCTCTTGGTGGTCAGGGCCACCCTAGATATGCAGGGAGGGTTCCTTGATCGGCCCTAGTTCTCCTGTATCAAAAGACTGCATCATAGATGTGTTAACATATTTTATTATATTTCCTTATGGCAAATAGAAAGGTTAATCCGTACCAAGCGGCTTTACTTTGCGTACTTTAGCTTCGTTATTATGGCAACAGTCCGGATACTTATTGATCAGACCACACACAACGTACCACCTGGTCCATGATTTGAAACCACGATTTTTAGTGCAACAGCCAAACCACTAGACCATCCACCGTCACTCACTGCAACAAATAACTGCCATGACAGGAAGAAATATTTGCAATTTCTCGATAAAACATCATGATTTTGTGCCGTATCTTTATGACACCATTTTATTCTTTTCGTCTCCTATCTTCAAAGTCATGAAACAGATAACGAAAGAAGCGTCTATCATTAGTGAACAATCAGTAAGCGAATTTAGTAACGCAATTAAAGAATTTTTAACTCATGACGTGTTTGACTATCTTCATCAAGTTTCAAGTTTGTGTTACAGCTAAAATTCACTTATAAGAATTTCACATTCGTCACTTTTGATGTTATTTAATCGCAGGTCAGCTCTGCTTAATTAGATCCGTGATCAAAAATGTTCCAGCTTTGCTAATCTCACTCTCCTTTTTTTATGCTTTTTAAGACATAGAATATCTAGGACAATAATAGCGAATTTATAACATGCGTGTCAACAGTGACACGGCGCAGATTTTTAGGTGACACACAACTTAATTCGAAAATTTAAAAAATCTTCCTGCAATATTGTGTTATAAAAAGCTTATCTATAAAGCATTTACCTAAAACTAAAACGCATTTGTATATGTAAATGACATCGACAAGTCTAAATTCATGTGTCCACGTAAATGACACAATCAACACGACAGTTAAAGACATTTCAATTTTCCACACCCTAAAGGCTCGCTTTGACACATTTTGGATTACACTATCAAACACTCCTATTTTAAGATGGTAGGATAAGAATTCACCGAAATTTGGTTCCTAATTCTACGTCACTTTGCTTTAAGTATAACAGCCATTGTAAATTATACAGTATTATATAAGTCATAAACTGTAGACCATCTAACTTCGTGTCAATAAATGAGATGCAACCACGGTTAGTAACGTTTATCACTCACCAAAATTAAGCAAAACTTATACAATGATTTTTTAGTTCATTTTTAACCTATCGCCATCAAATCATTTGTCACAGTGGCTACTTCCGTTTCATACAAAATACTAAAGTCAAGTTCGTCTGGTCTTCTCCATTTCATTTAATAATAAGAGAATGAGGAATTGGTTTGATGAAGAAGTTTGAGACTAACTGCAAAATCAATCTAGTTATTTCCTTTTCTGTTTTTTCTCTTTTACTCGTTTCAGTCGTTTGACTGTGGCCATGCTGGATCACCGCCTTTAATCGAACAAATCAACCTCAGGACTTATTCTTTGTAAGCCTAGTACTTATTCTATCGGTCTCTTTCCGCGAACCGCTATGTTACGGGGACTTAAACACATCAACATCGGTTGCCAATCAATTTTGGAGCAACAAACAGAGCAGTACTACCTCCTCCAGGCACTTTATGTAGGCCTCTGTGTTGAACTAAAACTGAATAATCACACACACACATACATACATACATACATACATACGAAGAGTTAACCTTCACACTCGCACAGTTTTTCTCTGAAGATTTTTCCCAGTCCGAGGCTATGGTTAGTGGACGCCTTCTCAGGGTACTGTACAACGCGATCGAACTAAGAACATTGTGCTTTGAAAGCAAACTTAACACCGCAGACACGCCTGCACTTAAATAGAATTACTCATTAAAGATATCATTTCACACAATACAATAGATATTTCAAGTATGTGTATCACACACACACACACACACACACACACATATATATATATATATATATAGTGTTCTTTTATTAGTGCAGAGAAAGAGGTATTGTTGTTCTGTTTCGCCAAATCCCATTCATCTATTGTTTTTAAAAGTATCTGATCTTAAAATAGATTGTCAACTGGCGTGGCATAAACTCGTCCACTGGCATACACACGCACACACACACCACACCACACATACACACGCATGCTTATGTTTATATACATATATATATGTGCATGTATGTGTATATATATAT
>NC_068994.1:55258688-55260799 GCF_001194135.2 Octopus bimaculoides | reverse complement strand
GCGGCGGTCGTCGTCGTGCGGTTTCTTTTCCGTTGGGCACATACGAAAAGATGCTGAAAAGTTCCCGGCTTTGAATAGAAGAAACTACAGGAAAATCAGTTAATTACGATTTCATAATTACCACCATCACTAACGGGATCGTGATTATGATGATGATCATCATCATTATTACTGGTATACTTAAAGTGGCGAGATGGCTGAATCCAAGGCTCCATCATTGGAATTTCAACACCAACGCCAGGGTATTTTTGTATATATGTATGTATGTATGCATATGTGCAGACTTGTATGTTTTGTTTTATCTATATATTCTCGTGCATATAGTTACATATCTAGGCATGCTCATATATATATTTAAATGATAAACTTCTGGAAAGTTTTACAGATCTTTACAGTTCCAGTGATGGATTAGATCTGTAGTCTTCGAATTAGCTTTCTCTCTATATATATGCATGTATGTATGTATGTATGTATGTGTGGAACAATGTATGCTTATGTCGATATATATGCATATATGTGTGCTTGTACGTTTGTGTGCTTGTACGTATGTGTGCTTGTACGTATGTTTGCTTGTACGTGCTAATTTAAACAGGACACCTTCATACTAAAAATATATTCTATGTAGAGTTTATTTTTATTTTTGCATGACTCCTAAATTTTCCGAGAGTGCAAAAGGTATTTTATAGTCAGGTTGCTCTTGAGCGCTACTGGTAGCATGTAACCCAGTACAACCTGTTGCATGGTCGGATCATTGGCAACTAAACTGGCAACCCCCATCAAGCCTGCTTGGTGAGGAGGGTGATTATTGGACTCTATCATATGAGAACTCTTATTCACCTATAAAAGTTACGAAATCGGTTATGCTTGATTAAACAACTTGCGTTACTTGCGACAGACAGAATCACAGAATTATTCAGTGAAAGATTGTGCAGATGAAACAAAATATAATTCCAGTGTCAAATGTTTCGATTCGTAAACGGATTGCAGAAATTTGCAATAGCCAATTTGTGCAACTTCTTGAAAGAAATATAAGTTTTAAATCTGCGATTCAAATCGACCGTGATTACAAACATGGTTCAACAGTTGCTGTTGGTTAGATGTTAGTTTGAAAGCAGTATGCATGAAGATTTACTGTTTTATCGATAATTAGAAAACCGTACAACTAAAGACGTTTTCTTCAAAGTAGACCTTTAGAGGAATAGAATAATTGTGTTGGTGTTTATGCAGCAAAGACGGAACAAAATGTAAAGGTTTGAAACTGAAGTTAAATCTGAATGCATTGCATTTTGTAACACTATTCACTCATTGCGTGATTCATCAAGCGTCTTTAGTAATTAGGTCATTTTCTTGGAAGTAAAGGGTGGTAATATAAGATGCGATCAAAATTATGAACTTCATTAAAAGTCACACATCGAGTGTCAACTCAAGATATCCGACTTCAGTAAACTTTTATTGTATGGAGAAGTGCGTTGGCTGTCGGAGGGAAGAACCTTGGCACGAACTATAATTTTTTTTAAAAAGCGGTAATCTAGATTTCTTTTAATCAGAAGAGAGATGATATTTATAAATTATAAGTCTTTATAAATTATGCAATAAGCCAGACCTTTGAAGTTAAGCTTTCATAAACGAGTATGATCTGGCAGCTGGTACCATGCTTTTTATAATTCTTATAGCTGCTAATATAGTCATGAGCAAAGATGGAACACCCTCTCTTGGCTCAGTGGAACATTGGGGTTTGTGACTGCTGGAAGGAGAGAGAGGAAGGCAGCGACAATCAATGTGAAACGAAGTAGCTTGAACAACGACACAACGCGCCACCAGGTCCGAGAATCGAACCTACTATGTTACGATCGTGCGACCAACATCTTAACCACTAGTCCACGCACCTTACGAAACTCATTAATTATAACGTCTCTCTGAAAGAAGAGAACACAAATATTCACGTGTTAGTAAATATCCAGGCCAATGTTACATCCCTTTGCATTCTAAGTTCACATCCCATGTAGGCTAATGGGTCCCTTTTTATCCTTCTGGTTACGATAAAATAACTCACCAGTGCAACGGTGAGATACGTTTAATCCAACACACGCAATCACACACACAATCACACA
>NC_068994.1:55251188-55253688 GCF_001194135.2 Octopus bimaculoides | reverse complement strand
CGACAAAATAATGGAAACACCTTAAAATTTCGAACAAATTCATCTTTAAGCTGGGGTAGGACTGTTTTTGGTAGTTATTACAGCTTGAATTCTACGAGGTATGGACTCGTACAATGTTTGAATTGTTTCCAAAGGAATTTTTCTCAATTCTTCAGCTCAATCAGTCTCCAGTTCTTACAGTGATGAAGGTGACGAGCTGGCAGAATCGTTACCATTCCGAACAAAACGCTTAACAGCATTTCATCCGTCTTTACTTTCTGAGTTGAAATAGCACCGAGGTTGACTGTACTTTTCATCCCTTTCGAGGTCGATAAAATAAGTACCAGTTGAGCACCGGGGTCGATGTGATCGACTTCCTTTTGACAATATGTTGGTGACAGTGTCATCTAAATTCAAATTTGCATCAAAGGAGACCGGTTTGAAATAGTCTGCCATGATATATTCTCAGATCATTTAAATATAAAAGTAAAATAAATTGGAGAGCGTAGACGTAATTGGTCGATACTCTTAAAGAATTGTATGGTCGTTGTTGAGTTGGTTTTGATCATAGGCTTACTCAGTAAAGATTGACCTGGGGCTAAACAAGAACAACAAAATGAATTAAACAAGGGCGTTGCCGCGAGACAACACCCGGAGCAACATCAATTAAACGAAGTCAAAACAATACTCAGAGAAATTGTAAGTTGTAAAATATGTATTCGTGCGTGCGAAATTAAGTACGTTATGACAATAAACAGCACTTTTATTTCCATAGTCGACGCGCAAAGACAAAGAAGCTCACGCGTCTTGTTGTCCGATGTCTACATTAATAGTCCATTGCCATGTCTTGCACATATATTACACAAGTCTGCATTTTTAAATGAATTTTGCACAAATGGCTGCCAAAATTGTGATTTTTCTTGTTATTCATTCCCTTCTGTGACAGATTCTTAAATAAAGTATGAAAAAAATTAAGGACAAATAACTAGAACAATAACATACAAGATATGAATAATGTATGTAGGCCCACCTATTGACTAAATATATATTTTTAATGCACTTAAATTGAGTTTATAAGTAAATATCACCAGCGACTGATCTCTGGAACTACTAAAACAACATTAAAGCATCAGTTAGCAATCGTGTACCCAGTTTTTCAAGGTCACGTGGTTTGACAGAGTTGCCAAAGACTTTTTAATAAACTTTATATTCGCTGTTATTTTACCTTTACTAATATTAAGTCAGTATTGGTTTATAGCAATCTATTTATCTATTTTGTTGTGCAAAATAAATCAGATTATCAGTCATTAGGTTCTCTGATGCTATTATACTTTAAAAAAAAAAGCTTTATTATAGAAAAAACTAGTCGGGATGGAGACAAATTAATTACAGATCTGAAATCAATGTAAAAAAAATTGCTTTAAAAGGTTATGTTGACATTTAAACATAGAAAATCAAGCAAACTTGCGTGATCTACAAAGAGAATTTTTCTCTCGGGTCAATTTCTGCAACGCATGCATTTCCATATCCGAGTATACACGAACATGTTAAATATGACTGCGCTTACGTATGTTTTGTGTACCTTCTTAAAGAATAAACCACAAGAGCTATTAATCAATGTTATATGATTTTCTAAATTTATTTGAATGGTTTTTGTCTCCACAACACCTCCAAGACCGATGACATCGAAGCAATTTAATGTTCCATTTTAAGTTTCAATCCGACATTTGCAAGAAAACATGTATAGTTAGAGAATTTCAGAGACAAGATATTCTGGAAAGAAAGCACTAGGCGTAGTGGTTATTGATGTCCTGGAGAGGAGAGATTATACATGACGATAAGTGAGTCGTGAATACCGGGGTGATGATGACATAAACAGAAGCAACTTTTGAAAGTATAAACACGATTTCTGCTCTTACAGTGGTGTGTACATTTCTAAAGCATTAATTTATCGAACTATGATAACAGAGAAGCAAAAGGTTATATAGACTTCACTGAAAATCCATTTAATATCTATTCGCACAACATAAACTGAGAGAGAAGCCTTACTACTTCACTATCGAAGTAAATCTGAAATCTAAATGATGAAAATATTAACAATCATGAAATCGTTTGTTCTATTGTATATTACACGCATCTCCCTGCATCAATGATTTAAGAAGTTGCTTTTTACCATTTTAAATAATAGATGCTGGTGTGTCTACGTCACCGTAACTTAGCGGTTCGGCAAAAGAGACCGATAAAATAAGTACAAGGCTTACAAAGAATAAGTCCAGGGGTCGATTTGCTCGACTAGATGTGATGCTCCAGCATAGCCGCAGTCAAATGACTGAAACAAGTAAAAGATTGAAAAAGATAAATGAATAATAGCCAACATTCGAAACTCCGAGTACTGTAATGACAACATTTTACTGATTGTTCTAAATCATAACATATATATATATATATATATATATATACGGGGTGTATGATATATATATATATAGCATATATATATATCATATATATACGTAATATATAT
>NC_068994.1:55246732-55251060 GCF_001194135.2 Octopus bimaculoides | reverse complement strand
ATATATATATATATACATATACACGGATGTACATGTGTCCATGTATACATCGTGCATAAGCCTGTATATACATGTGTGTGTGTGTATGTATCTGTGTTTGTGTGTGTGTGTGTATGTATCTGTGTTTGTGTGTGTGTGTGTGTGTGTGGGAGGGAAGCGTGTATGTGTGTGTGTGTGTGTGTGTGTTTACCTGCCCCTACATGCGTTTCGCTTTAAAGGTGTCTCATTGCCTCGTTTATGCTTGTTCCTAAGCGTGTCCATTTAATAGCGGCAACTCTATCGCTACTATTGTTATCGTTCTCGCCGTCTGGTTTTTCGTCGCGTTCATAATTCCTGCGCGCATGAGAATAATGTGGAATGGAAACAGGTATAATTTCTGTAGGAGTGTACATCATTTGAAGTAACGGCAAGTAGGTCATTGCTGTACAAAAGGAAGAATTTCAAAAAAAAAACAAAAAAACGTTTATTTTGGTCGTGGTTTATGTATGTATGTATGTATGTATGTATGTATATATACATATATATGTATGTATATATGAATGTATGTATGTATATATGTACGTGTGAGTGTTGTATATATATGTAGATATATGTATGTTTTTATGTATGTATGTGTATGTATGTTTGTATATATATATATATGTGTACGTATGTGTGTATGCATATATATATATATGTATGTATGTGTGTATATATATATATATATGTATGATTATATGTATATATATGTATGTATGTATATATATATATATATATATATATATATATATATATATATATATATATATATATATATGTATATATGTATGTATGTATATATATATGTGTATGTATGTATGTATGTATGTATGTATGCGTGTATGTATGTATATATGTATGTATATATGTATGTATGTAGGTATGACAGACCGGCCATGATGAAATACCACAAGGTATAGAAAATACGTAGTCGCCTTTATATATTTAATCCTTTATATTGAACACTCAATATTTCATATATTCAATAAGACATATTCCATATATTCAATAACACATTCAATACTTCATTTCATTGTACCATCCATGTTTATATTATATATTATATATTCCATATTCTATATCCCACATTAATTTTACAAGAATATAAATAAAACATAAAAAACAGAGTTGGAATTCTATTAAATAAAATAATATATTCCTCTATACACGATCATACAAAACCCCTTTTTTTGTATTTATTTTTACTCACATATATATATATATATATATATATATATATATATATATATATATATATATATATATATACATATGTATGTATTTATGTATATACTTATGTATGGATGATGTATATGTGTTTGTTTCCCTCTACTTATGAGTGTATGAACGTCTGTATGTTTGTATGCATGCTTGCATGTATGTGTGTATGTATATAAGTGTTTGCGTGTATGTATGCATACATGTGTGCATTTTTATATGTATGTATTCATGAGTGTATATATGTATGTATGTGTATGTATGTTTATGTCTGTGTTATGTAAGTATTTTACTATCATCGCAGTCATGACGATTCACGGTACAATACACAGAGGAATTTCGGTCAGAGGTCTTTTCATAACCTCGTTTCATTTCTGTTTATTCTCCAAGAATAATTATCCGAACAGGAATCCAATTCCCTTGTTTGTTTGTTATCCATAAAATCACCGTTACATAAGCTGGCACTGATATTCTTTTCTACTTTAGGCACAAGGCCCGAAATCTTTGTGGGGAGGCGGGGCAGTCGATTAGATCGACTCCAGTACGCAACTGGTACTTAATTTATCGCCCCCCCCCCCGAAAGAAGTTGGCACTGATATTGCAACAGTGGAAGACACAGAGACTACAGAGAAGGATAGATAAATATACAGAGAAGGAGAGAGAGGGAGAGAGAGAGAGAGAGAGAGAGAGAGAGAGAGAGAGAGAAGCAATATTTCCACGGGGTTACGGTTTTGACTTCTGTGGGCCAAGGGTTACAACTTCTGCGAGATAGGGGTTACGATGTGTTTGAGTTTTTACCAATCAGCCAAATGACTGATTAGCGTTCTGAGATGTATACATGAGTGTAAATATAGCTACAATATCCTTAGTATGTAAGCAGCATTCTAATAGGGATCTAACTTGAACTGTCCAAGCCAGTGTTTCTCAACCCTTTTTCTAATCCATGGACCCCTTTGATTCCTATGTTTACTCAACTGGACTTTCAAAGCCGTTCGATGTTTAAAAGTCCTATTATATTTTTATAATTAAATTTTATAAGGATTTGTACAAAAAAATTGCTAAAACATTTTGTGTATTGTGGGAGCAGAGCCAGTTTATTGGAGATAAACTTTAACATCAAAAGAACCTCGGTGGAGAACCAATCGTTTAGTCAGTCAGAATTTTATTAGTTTTGAAGTATTTTCTGTCGCTGAAGGAAAAGAAAAAAAATTTATATTTCAGATTTAACAGAATTCAGTATATTTATTTCTTTATTGCCCACAGGGGGGCTAAACATAGAAGAGACAAACAAAGATAGACAAAGGGATTAAGTCGATTACATCAACCCCAGTGCATAACTGGTACTTATTTAATCGACCCCGAAAGGATTAAAGGCAAAGTCGACCTCAGCGGAATTTGAACTCAGAACGTAACAGCAGACGAAATACCGTTACGCATTTCGCCCGGCGTGCTAACTGTTCTGCCAGCTCGCCGCCCTATAGAATTCCGTATTTTGTTCAAGCGGGATTGGGCCTGGAGTGAAAGGTCGTCTCTTTAATATTTGAAGTAATTGTGTCTTTGTACTGTTAAAGGAGACTTTATTGTCCTGTCCGTTTTAAGGAACGGTTACAGCGTTTCTGTTCATGAAAGATATGCTTGTCTGGCGCTAGATGTGTGGATTGTGTGTGAATAATTATTACATTCACGAGGGTATAGAGAAATGGAAAGAGGTATAATTTCTGAAGCAGTGTGTACTTTTAAAAGCTACAGCAGTTAAGACATCTATGCATAGGAGAAAGAGTGTGAAAGATATTGCCGAAACTTTGGGTACACAAGCTGATAGAACAAGGGTCGGAGAAGGTCCCTTGAAGGCGCCTCCCAGAAATTTCTCGTCGGTCATCTGAATGAAACCTTTCGACTGAAGTTAAGTAAAAGGGAAAAAAAAGGAACTTCTCGTACAATACATTGGAAAGCTTTGTTTCTGTCGAGGGTAGTAACGACATGGCCTTCACAGAGGTTCTTTTTTGGCTAGTAACGTATGAGGGCAACGCTTCGCTGGATTTGGCTCAAAATGTACTGGGGGTCATCGGGAAGGGATATGAAATTAGATAACGGCTGTAGATGCTGGACGTTAGAGTAATAAGGTGGTGGTTGGTAAATACCAAAATGGCGACCTTTGAGAACTGGGCATAACGTCGAGTGCCTTTAGGAAAGGGAGACAGAGACAGACAGGCAGACAGACAGGCAGGCAGACAGACAGACTGACTGACAGACAGAGGAACAGACAGACCGACAGACAGACTGACCGACTGACCGACAGACAGACAGACAGATAGATGGATAGATGGATAGATAGATAGAAAGACAGACAGACAAACAGACAGACAGACAGACAAACAGACAGACAGACAGATAGATACATAGAAATTAGACAGATAGATAGATAGATAGATAGATAGATAGATAGATAGATAGATAGATAGAATTACAGTTTGACTCTGAACCACTTTAATGTGAATCCATCCACCTACGAGGTGGGCTGCTAGCCCCTCGATGCACGGATTATAACTGCACCTAAACACCCGCTGTTTTAAGGTGGTCGGTACCACCTTGCACCGGAGGCACATGCGCATGCGCACGTACGCGCACGTACGCACGTACGCGCGTGTATGTGTGCATATTTGTTGTGTATGTTGTATATCCAGCTTTGAAGTAAAAACGAGGCGCCAAGTAAAGCAAGACCCGACATGACGGTAGGATGAGTATGACAATGAGGAAGTCGAGTGATAGAGAAAGAGGTGAGGGATGAGGATGGAAGAAATTCGTTAAAACGGGAGTCAGTCTATTGAAATTTCCGAGTCCAAAGTAAATTCCTGACATAATTTTGACAATTACTGCAGACACACCCACATTCATATATTTATATTTGTTTATATATGTATACATGCATATCGACCCGTAACTGGGGAAAACGCCTCCTATGTGTGGGTTTTACAGGTCGTTATGCTCAAAAAATTCGGTCTTCAAAACAAAGTCTTGTGTGCTCCTGTGTGTAGGTGTACACATACATACATACATACATACATACATACATACATATATATATATATATA
>NC_068994.1:55244213-55246527 GCF_001194135.2 Octopus bimaculoides | reverse complement strand
TGTGTGTGTGTGTGTGTGTGTGTGTGTGTGTGTGTGTGTGTGTGTGTGTGTGTGTGTGTATGTATGTATGTATATACATATAATCATAAACACATATATATATAATTGTATATATATATATGTAATATATATATATATATATATATGATATTATTCTTTGAAAATTTTCAAAATGTTTCTTTGAACGTGAGGAGGTTTTCGCTTCCCAGAGTTTGTGCACAATTCCTTTAACATAGAACAAAGACACAGAAAAAGAAAAAGAAAAACAGAAATTCTTCGTTGAACAGAAATATATATATGTATATATATAAGTATTAATTCCAGTAGTGCCAAACCTGAACATCTCAAAGAACTTAATGACATTGTTTGGAAAAATTTGAATTTGAATTTAACTCAACCACGATTGAACTATATAACTATTTTTTTCTTAAATATCAAAATATTTTAAGAAATTAATTCAATTTTTCTTTCACTTTTAAGGAGAGAAACAGGCGCCATTATGTTAAAACCAATGTTAAATATCAGAATTTTCTTGTTTCCATTTTTGGTATTTTTCGTGATAGTATTTTCTGTCAAAGAAACTATTGCAGTGCCTGTCGGCAAACAAAATATTATTTGTGAGGTAAGCAATTTTTTTAGACTTTTCATTAACCTCAATTCGATATGGACGATTATTATTAATGTTGGACGACGGTGCCACATGTCAAAACACCCCATATGGTATTCAAAGGAAGTTCATTCTATTAATCAGCAACATTTCTCTCGCCATGAAGAACGCTATAACCGATAACTCGTAGAATTGGCGTTTCATTTCTCTGTCTTTTCTATTTCTTCAAAAACCATCTATTTCTCCTTCTCTAACTTAGATAACTTCATCTAAAACCTACCTGATGTATTAGAGTGAATAGAGCATAGTGAGTTAATTGTACTTTGCGTCTTTGTTTTTTGGTAGAGTCATTTTGTCGTTTCAAAATGCACATGCATTGTTATATTTGTATTTCTTTTCCAACGGTATGCACTATCATATATTAAAATTATCCGTTACACATTTATGATTTGATCATTAACATTACATTTCTAGAACAAAACTCTTGCCAAGAAACTTCAACAAAAGAATGTCTTGTTTAAGTAAGACGTTGTGCCCCTGAGATGAGTAGAAACGAAAATATCGACATCTATATCTGGAAATCTGAGCGAAAAAGCTAACTTGTATTCAAGTGTTCTGATTGTGACTATAGCGTATTTTTTCTTCATTTCAGGCATTTAGAACTACAGTATCAAACTTGTCTTTCCAACGTATTCTTTGCGATTTAGTAAGAAACTTTTGTCTCGGGTAACCCCGGTTACAATTTTTGTTATATTTGTACCCTTTATATCCCCTTATTTTTATTTCATTTGTAAATATATATATTTTTGTATGGATTTCATTGAGGAATGAGCAATTCCAGTCACGCAGGTGTTCAGTTCAGGAGTATCCTCTCTCATTTCTTCTGCATATAACGGATCTGAAGCTCACTACGGCAGCAGAAACACTCAGGTCAAACCAGGACCCAGAGAGATGTGTTCACATACGTAGTGACGTCACCGTAAGGGTGTCTGAAACAACGGAATTAAAGGTGATCGGCATTGGTCAAAAGGACTACGAAATTGTGTGAGGGACAAATAGAGAGACTGGTCCGTGTTCATTGCCTTCCCTCTCTGAACGTGGAGAGGCAAGCCTGAGCCATCCTTTAGCAACGTGGGCCGCGGGACAGTCGGACTGGCAAGGATTGAGGAAAGGAATTGGTCTAATTAATTATCTCCTTGTTGATTAATCTGGCTAATTAATCTATATTCGGTATTAGTATCATGCATTATTTTACTTTTGTAATTATTTCTAGCAAATAATTAACCCCGTGCAACTAAAATCAAACTTTTATTTCTGATTTTAGTCCAGAGCTTTTGGGCCATTGCTGACTTTCACTCTGGCTTCATTTCTTTCTGTGGAATCCTGTGAAGCATTGGCCGAGAAGAGTGTTGCTTTACTCATTTCAGTAAATTTTCAAGTGAATTCGCGTGGCCTAGTGGCTAGGGAGCTGCACTCAGGTGTAGCAGGCGGCCGGGGACCCGAAAGATGGCGATCCACGCCCGATCGGGACGAAGCCAGAGGAAACTCTGGTGAAAGTCCGAAGCGCCTCTGACGTGCAAATCGATCGTCGGAACCGGGTGTAGGGGCGAAAGACCAATCGAGCCGTCTAGTAGCTGGTTCCCTCCGAAGTTTCCCTCAGGATAGCTGGCGCCAGCGGGAGAACGACACGCAATTCCGTACGGCAAA
>NC_068994.1:55240032-55243606 GCF_001194135.2 Octopus bimaculoides | reverse complement strand
AGTCGCGTACTTGGGTCGATATAATCGACTTAACTCCTCCCCAAACAAAAAATTTCAGGCCTTGCGTCTTTAGTAGAAAGGACTATTATTGTTATTGTTGTTATTATTATTATTATTATTATTATTATTATTATTATTATTATTATTATTAAGGCGGCGTGCATTCCTCCGAGGTCGTCTTTTCCTTTCATCCTTTCGAGGTCGATTAAAAAAGCAGTACCTGTTGCGCACTGGGTCGATGTAATCGACTTAATCCCTTCTCCCAAAATGTGAGGCCTTGAGCTTCCAGTAGAAAGAATTATTAAGGCGGAGAAAAGAACTACACACACAAATCCCCGATTCAAAACCTGCTTGAAGGTGCTACTTATCCCAAACATGAATTCCTGATCCCGACAGAATATGATAGAATGACAGAATACTTGAGTGGAAATTCCGTCAAATGATAACGTCGTGAATCCTATGGAATGAATAAAATATAAAAGGTCTTACGTAGCGCCATCTGCCCTTTACATACATACATGCGCATATATACGAATGCACCGGTATCGCCTATTAAAAGATATCTCGATATATGTCAGAATAAAGAAGTTATGGTTTCTGTCCATACCTTCATTAGAATTAATGTAAGCGACGTATTTAAGAAGCCATATCTATAAGTCATCCGCCATTAGGCACTATCAATCTCTTTAAGTACCACCATTTATCAAGATGTTATTAAATGACTTCAGAGCCACAGTCCATATAGTCTTGCTAACTGCAGGTCTTTGTATATGTGATAATGTCGTCCGTAGTTTAATATTGCAAATATTTCTGTATTTCAGCCATTCATGTATGTCTGTTCTCTTCTAGGTATTTTCGAACCAAACTGTGATGCTGAAAAATTCCACAATAATTTACTCAAGTGTAACAAACACATTAACTTCATCTTTCCCACTGAAAGACTCTTTTCTGTTCACTCTGGAACATTACATATGTCCGAGGAAAGATGACCGCACACCAGCCACGCAAGAATGTTTCATGAAACACCAAATGAAGCTGACCCATGTTACATACACAACTGAAGCTCTCATAGGCATAGTAATTCTACCATCAGAAATGGACTGCTCACACTGCGTGGTACAATGGATCATCGAACCAGGTAAATATACGTATTGACCGCACACCGTTATATCTTTCGAAGTTTCTCTTTTATTATAAGGCGGCGAGCTGGCAGAAACATTAGCACGCCGGGCGAAATGCTTAGCGGTATTTCGTATGTCTTTACGTTCTGAGTTCAAATTCCGCCGAGGTCGACTTTGCCTTTTATCCTTTCGCGGTCGATAAATTAAGAACCAGTTGCGTACTGGCGTCGATCTAATCGACTGGCCCCCTCCCACCAAAAAAAATTCAGGCCTTGTCCCTAGAGTTGAAATAAATTTCTCTTCTCTTATATGATGTTCTGGACCAATGAGGTATCGAAACTGTGAAGTTTAACTTAATTAATTTACACCTATTCCTTTGGAATCGGTGTGTCACTGGACACAAGCAAAAACAAAAAAAAAGATGTCCAATGGACGGGCTAAAATGTATAAAGTTTGTGAAATCTGTGGCTATCGTTTCTTGAAGTGCGGTTTTTTTGTTTTTTTTTTCTCTTTTTTTGCTTTGTACCAAAGCATTTTTCTCCAACCTCATCTGCATGAAGAATATGTATCGGAAATTTTGATAAAAATTACCAGAGATTCTTTATTGTGGTTAATAACACAATTTGTAGACCCAATTTATGAATACTTAATACAAATTTAACAAACGGTATTATTTTATTACAAAATAAATTTTGCAATTTCAGCAAATTTACAATTATATAATTGTAATAATCGTTTGTTTTTGTTTATTTTTTTCATCAATGAGTTCTAATTCCTAACTTATAAACATTACGCAAAACTCTAAGTAGCGACATTGGTTCTGCCATAGCAACTGTTACGGTAATTCAAATATTTAAGTTTCAACAAATCTACTGAAAGAAGAAAAATCCGGCGATGTTTCTTGTTCTTTACTTACATGGTTTACTCTTCCTCCACACAGGCACAAGGAGTGGCTGTGTGGTAAGTAGCTTGCTTACCAGCCACATGGTTTCGGGTTCAGTCCCACTGCGTGGCACCTTGGGCAAGTCTTCTACTATAGCCTCGGACCGACCATAGCCACATTCAGTGGGTCTGAATTCGGAACCATATGGTTGGGAAGCATGCCTCTTACCACACGGCCACGCCTGCGCCTACATATATATATATATATATATATATATATATATATATATAGCTATAAACACATATATATATATACATATATATATATGTGTGTGTGTGTGTGTGTGTGTGTGTGTGTGTGTGACGGGCTTCCTCACAGTTTCTGTCTCCAGATTTATTCACCAATCATTGTTTAGTTCCCGTCGCTATAATGGAAGACACTTTCCCAAGGTGTTGTCGAGTGTGATTGAACACGAAACATGCTTGTTTAGTGACGAAGCAAATTTCTTAGCCACACTGCCAGGTCTGCACCTATGTTAAATATATGGCTTATGTCCTCAATGTCGTTACATAGTGAAGGTTGTTTAAAGCCTAACACTCGAATATAAGAATGCTGTGAGACGCATGAATTTTACCGGTTATTTCTTTCTTTTCATTTTCTATTCTAGTGAACTTCACATCAAGCACGAACCCGAAAAACTATGCTGTATGTATGAATATCACCGTAGAAGCACGTTCTAAATTCACCCGTACCGATATTGACTTAACACCTGTATCGAGAAAAGAAGTCACTGATGAAAGCAAAATCAAATGTACCGGAAACGGAAATTATACTGACTTAGCAGGTATAAGCAAATGGTGCACAAAACACTGCTCAACTGGCAACTGCCTCTCAAAATATTGCAAGTGCGACAACCTGCAAGATATAAAAATGGAATTTCCTTGTATAACTACCCCAATGTATTATGGGGTACCTGGTATGGAAGACTGGTGTGACATCAACTGTGCCAGGGGATTTTGTCCATATACCCATTGCGATTGCAGCGGCAAAACTTACCCGACAACCACGACGGCACCTACAACAACACCAACAACATCACAGACCACTACACCAACAACAACACCAACGACAACACCAACAACAACGCCGGGTACCACGCAAAGTACAACCCCAGAACCGATTTGTGATCCAGTTGATACATACGAAGTCGTTCCTGGTATGGATATGTGGTGTAATGTCAACTGCAAGGCTGGCTTCTGCCCAGGGTCACATTGCACATGTCGTCCTGGTGACTCAGGAGGGACAGCTGCAGCGACAGCAGCGACAGCAGCGTCATCAACATAAGGGGACTGTATCATACAAATATATATACATACACACAGACACACAGACACACAGGTATGTTGTATATATATATATATATATATATATATATATATATATGTGTGTGTGTGTGTGTGTGTGTGTGTGTGTGTGTGTATGTATGTATATATGCATGTATGAGTGTATAGATATACATATATATATATATATTTATATGTATGTATATGTATGTATGCAAGTATGTGTG
>NC_068994.1:55237284-55239486 GCF_001194135.2 Octopus bimaculoides | reverse complement strand
TATTATAAAGGTGTGTCTACGTTTTATTATGATTTCATCAGTTACTGAGATTTGACTCTTATGGAATATTATATCAGGTGCATCCCCATCATTATCATCATCATTACCATCATCATCATTATTATTATTATTATTATTATTATTATTATTATTATTATTATTATTATTATATGAAACCTCACAGCTTATTTTGCTGGGTATGATGGCACAGCCAGCAGACTAATGTGACACTTGGTTACTGGGAATGCTTCAAGAACCCTGCGAAGAATTCTTACAGTTCCAAGCAATACTGATTCTTGTAGGTGTTCTACCTTCACACTTGCTCCGATCTTTTACAGCCACGTTGGTAACTGAGTGCTGATGCTTCCAAATGCACCAATTACTGTTGATATCGCATCTAATCTCTTCATTGTCCACAACCTTCGTATTTCCCATTTTAAACTGTCATAGTTGTTTATTATTTCTTCTTCTTTCACATTGATCCTGCTGTCACTGGGGCATGCTTTGTCGATTACCATACGTGCTCTTTTTTGTTTTCCACTACACAACAATGTCCGGTTTCGATGTCTGGTCGGGTGATCGCACTGGATCATTGCATCTGCTGTTATTATTATTATTATCATTATTATTATTATTATTATTATTATTATTATTATTATTATTATTATTATTATTATTATTGAGAACATCAAGCGGGAAGACTTGGTACTGCACCGGATAAAAAGCCGAAAAGCATTTCTTCCGTCTTTATGTTCTGAGCTCAAATTTTTTTTCTGACGTCAGCTTTGCCTTTCATCTTTTCTGGGTCGATAATAAAAAGTACCAGTTGAGTTCTGGGATCGATGAAATCGACTAGCCCCCTCCTCCGAATTTGCTGGTCTTGTGCCAAAGTTTGAAACAATTATCATTATTTTTATTATTATTATTATTGTTGTTGTTGTTGCTGTTGTTGCTGTCATTGAGTGAGAGAACAGTGTATGCCATCAAAGTGACACTGGGGTAAAATATACGAAGCTCAGTATACCCATCATGACTACCCGTCTGATAAGGGTACACCAGGCACATGCATCACAACTATATGTGCGCGACATAGTGATCTCATATCAAGACGAACAGACCTTACAGATGGGACCCAGTTAGAATTATCTTTAGGTTGAGTCGCCCATCCCGCTCAAAAGGTCCTTGAATAAGGGTTGTTTAAGGATGTTTCCAAAGGTGAATTATTCAAACCACAAAGAATTACTCTCAACACATGGCTATGATGCTCCCCCACAATTTCTGCTTGCGATCAGAGATGGACATATCGTCAGCCACTAAGGGACATGCTCAAATGGTTAAGGTCAAACAACTGACAAGCAAATCTGTGGTATTGAGCAGAATTTTTGCTATAGTCCACATCTTTTATACCAAGACAAAACAATGTACATGATAACACTTCCAATCAGTTAAGATGAGAAGTCATGAGAGCCACTGCCTGGTACTGCATCCGGACATTTATTATTATTATACGGGAAGCGCGTGGCTTAGTGGTTAGAGTATTGGGCTCATGATCGTAATATTGTAGTTTCGATTCCTGGACCGGGCACTGCATTGTATTCTTGAGCAAAAACTTCATTTCACGTTTAAAAATGAGGCAAAAATGACCGGTGTCCAATCCAGGCGGGGAATATATATATATTTGCTGTAGTCCAACTTTTATACCAAGACAAATCATGTACATGATATGTCTTGGTATAAAAGATGGGCTTCAGCAAATATTCTGCTCAATACCACAGATTTGCTTGTCAGGTGTTTATCACTGCAAAATTTTGGGATTTCTGTTCAAATTGCGTTTTTAAATAATTAAATTGGCATTAAATACATTTTCTGCATATTTGAGGTTTATTAATTTTTTTTTAATTATTAAATTACTTCATGTGAGCCTTGTAACTGTAATGGATGATAAGAGATATGAGTTGACGGTGATGATGCTGGCGATGGTTGTGATGGTGGTCTTGATACTGGAGGTGGAGGCGTTGGTGGAGGCGCTGGTGGTGGTGGTGGTGGTGGCGGCGGTGGTGGTGTTAAGGGTTGTATTGCACCATAATGGCTCGGTACTATAATTTTATTTCTTTCCATTTTTTTTCTATTTTCATTTTATTTCATTTTATTTTTTTCTTGCAAGGGTGAGGTATTTAAACATTTTAAGAACTAAGCAGGACC
>NC_068994.1:55235729-55236969 GCF_001194135.2 Octopus bimaculoides | reverse complement strand
GACTGTAGCCATGCTGGAGCACCGCCTTTAGTCGAGCAAATCGACCCCGGGACTTATTCTTTGTAAGCCTAGTACTTATTCTGTCGGTCTCTTTTTGCCGAACCGCTAAGTAACGGGGACATAAACACACCAGCATCGGTTGTCAAGCAATGCTAGGAAGACAAACACAGACACACAAGCATACACACATACATACATATATATATATACATATATACGACGGGCTTCTTTCAGTTTCCGTCTACCAAATCCACTCACAAGGCTTTGGTCGACCCGAGGCTATAGTAGAAGACACTTGCCCAAGGTGCCACGCAGTGGGACTGAACCCGGAACTATGTGGTTGGTAAGCAAGCTACTTAGCACACAGCCACTCCTGTTTTGTTAGTTATGTTTTTAATAAGTCTCCATTAGGAGTAAGGGGTGCAAACCCCGGTTCTTTTCAGGTCCACCGAATCAAGTGGCAGTAAATTATACTGAGCACAGTGGGGGCTAGTCGACTGGTACTTATTTTATAGATCCGAAAAATCGACCTTAGTGGAGTTTGAACTCGGAACGTAAAGAACCGGAAGAAACGCCGCTCCCTCGCCCTAGTTCGCGCGGGATGCTTCTCAATGCCTCCAATTTCTACAGTATTGGGTCAAGAGCCAGTACAAGCAGAAGAGAGGAGAGGCGACACACTTGACGGACCGAATGCATGATGTTGAATGGTTCCGATTGGCCACTATTCACCCGAACTACCGAGAAAATGTCGCTGTATGTTGCAGTGATCCAATCACGAAAAACGGGACCGAAACCGGCCGCCGTGAGAACGGCCACCAAGTATTGATGGTCGACTCTATCGAAAGCTTAGATAAATTTTGCTTCTGTTTATAAAGAAAAACAGTGATTATCAAACCACTGGTTTCGCAAATAGCCAGTGGGCTTCTACTGATGTCGTGCAAAGAGACCAGACACCGATACCAAAGACCGACGAAATGCCGCTAAGCATTTTACCCGGCATGTCAACGATTCTGCCAGATCACCATTTTCCTAACTATTACAATATTACCATGCAAATATTGAAAATTAAATTTGATACTATTTGCTAAGCTCCAAATCACTTCTTTCTTTTGGAAGGTAAGTTCTCACTGCGGAGAATTGAGTGTCCTGGCTTCAAGGACAGAAATGTAAATATATGCCCTGCATAATTACCTTCCAAATGAGAGTCTGATGAAGGAATGGAAGTGTTCAAGAGGTTAGC
>NC_068994.1:55233859-55235022 GCF_001194135.2 Octopus bimaculoides | reverse complement strand
ATATATATATATATATATATATATATATATATATACGATGGACTTGTTTCAGTTTTCGTCTGCCAAATCCACTAACAAGGTTTTGGTCGGCCCGAGGCTATAGTAGAAGACACTTGCCCAAGGTGTCACGCAGTGGAACTGAACCTGGAACCTTGTGGTTGGTAAGCAAGCTATTTATCACACAGCCACTCCTGCGCCTCGTCAATTATTTCTGCGAAGTTCGGTGCAATCAACTTATGCTGTTACCATTAACGCTGTGTATTTGAGTTTGCCAGGGTGAGTCAATTAATCCAATAATGTCTTCTTTGAGCATTCTGTTTAATTACCGATCAAGTAGAGTGGATTTGTAAACACAAGTTTAAAATCTGGATGCAGAATAGAAAGCATTCTGAGCGAATCGAATGTTTGAAAGGTTAGAAAACAAACCACCAAAAACCGGTTAAAGCGGTGAGTGGACACTAAATCAGAAAAGGAATTGTATTCTTGGAGAAATGCAAAGAATAGTGTTAGCTCAGCAATGAAGCTCGGTGAGGAAACGTAGTCGACAGCTCGGGTAGTCTTTTACCTTAAATTCAAGCTAACTATACCTTTTGATTGGCGCAGCGAAATTAATTGAAACTACCGACACCATATTTTTGTAGTCTTTAGACAATAACCTTAGAGTACACACAACTGATTACGAAATAATTTTCGGAAGTATTTGTACCCGTGTAAACAGAGAGCCATTTCAGAAAAGTCTTTTGAACGGGTAAGTCTACGATAGAGTCTATTAATGCAGAAAGGATACTGGTGAGTAACGCAGACAAAACAGAAGAGCTTACTAATTCTTTTCAACTTGACTCAACGTAATAAAAAAAAAGGTACTTTTGAAAAGTACCCCCCCCCCTTTTTTTTTTCTTAATTAGACCAGAATTAAGCAGCATCGTAGCCTGGACATTTGAGTGCGATCATGTCGCAGAAAATTTTCGTAGACATAACATACTAGACCTCGACGAGACTCTGCTCCACAAAAGAAATCACTTTTCAGGGCTAGTTTTATTTCAACATTCAAAAATACATCTGTAGCTACTATGGTTGAGCCACTGCAGCATTATTTTCTGCTTCAACAGTAGAACCATAATTCTGAGAAACTTTCGAGGCTATTTCCAAGTCCTGCGTTCGTT
>NC_068994.1:55231791-55233680 GCF_001194135.2 Octopus bimaculoides | reverse complement strand
CTGAAAAAAGTTAAAAGAATAAAAGAACATTTAGAAAATTACTATTTTTAAATCTCACAACTTGAGATATTCAGCAACAGTACTTTGGAGTAAAGATTGTTTGCCAACATAACAAAGCAGTCCTGGTTTAGGACGAATGTTGCTGTAATTTAGCCCCAGGAGACATCGTCTCCAGCTGGCTATACGGCACGATCTGTCTCCTTACATTTTCGAACAAAGGAATCTAGCACCCCCACTCAGCTCAAAACAATATTTTTGTATCGCGATTCCCAGGTTATTTCCCTTCATCAGCACAGAATAATTGTTCGGCTAGAGGTGGCGCTGCCAAATTCCCGCTCGAAATATATAGTTTTCAAAGTAACAGCTAGTCACTGATCTATAAATTAGAAGGTTACTATATATATATATAAATTACATTCGTCCTAAACCAGGACTGCCATGTTATGTTGGCAAACAATCTTTACTCTAAAAGAACATTTCTCACTGTATATATCAGCTTTATACTTCTTAAGTTATAGTTAAGCTGACATGCTCAAGAGATCTTTGGTGTTTATTCAACAAGAAACTCCATTGTCGATTGTTTGGAAGTGACAAATTTGTGTCGCGCAATGACTTCAATGGTTAGTTGAAGGAAAGTTTTAAAATAATTAAGGTGCCATTATAGGTAATGCATGCACATGGTGAAGCGGTGTCTTCTTTGAACGTATTAATTCAGTCAGCTGTTAGTTTAAGTCCAACAAAGACAAGCGGCCAATGATTAAAGAGATCCGGAAGGTATAAATATATTGCTATGAATATGATGTAAAGTAACCAGCTTTCTTTCTTTTGAGATAGATCGTCACTTCACTAAAAAAAAAATTCAAAGAAAAACAAGTACAAAACACATCAAAACGAGGAGTGGATACGCATGAACAATATTTTAAAGATTACATAATGCAGTATGGCTGTTATCACTCCTAACTTACTGTTGAACCTGTTTGCAGTATTGAACGTCAAACTTGTCATGACATTGTCACGTGATGAAGCCTTTTTGTTACATTTGTTTATGAGCTGCATGTTTGGTCAACAGTTACACTTCAGCGAATTCGCATAACTAAAATTATATCACTGAAGCGGATCGGGATTTGGCACCGCTTTTGCTTCGAATTACATACATACATACAAAGGTTAAGACCCTTTCGGTCATGACTGACTATGAGATTGCACCTAGAAAGTTCCCTTCGGAGGCACAGGTCCGAGCACGGTTATTTATGGAAAACCAGCAGTCGCCCATGCATAGCAACCTCTCCACACCATCGATGTTATCCAAGGGATAAGAACACAAGGACATTAACCCCCAGTGATGTCACAACTCATTCCTACAGCTCAGTGAATTGGAACAACGTGAAGTAAAATGTCATGTTCAAGAACACAACACAGAACCTGGTCCAGGGATCGAACTCACTACCTCATGATATATATAGCAGTCACTATATTCACTTCCTCATCGGTAAATTTTGATGAGTGTAAAGTTATATAATCGGTTTGTTACCTAACACTACATTGTATTCTTTACACGAAACCCATTGACGCTCGAGAAGGTGAAAAAATATTTTACGTTTCGAGCCTACCTTCTTCCACAGAAAGGAACACGAGAAAACAAACAGAGAGAGAGAATAAAAAAAGCTTTAGCGGCTTGACCGCTAACTCCACAAGTTTTTTATTCTCTCTGTTTATTTCGTCGTGTTCTTTTCTGTTGAAGAGCGTAGGCTTGAAAAGTAAAAGACTTTCTCACTTTTCCGAGCGTCAAACTAATGCACCTTCTTGTTGTTTATGCACCTGTCTTCGTCTTTTGTTTTTCTGTAAATTTCAACTATATATATATATAAATATATATATATATATATATA
>NC_068994.1:55227981-55230633 GCF_001194135.2 Octopus bimaculoides | reverse complement strand
TTTTATTAATCAATTAAAGGAGTCTTTAGAAACGGCCGTAATGGATTGACAGCTGTACCTCTACTGCTACTCACTTATATTGGTCTTTTGAACTAGCTGCTGCAGAGGGATAATTGGGTCTGCGGCCCAAAACAAAAGAAAGCAATAATAACGAAGCACTTATTGGTATCCTACAAATATGGTATTACTTTAAATTTAGTTTAAATGAAAAACTTGTAAGTTCACAAATTTGGGGGTTCAAACGAAATCATGGACTCTTTCCTTTCCCTGTTCTCACTTCAGCCTTTCTCTCGCCTCACTTCCTTATATTTCTTCATCCACTCTTCTCTGATACGCACCAGATTATACGTCATGCAGGATTAACAAAAGGTGTGTAACAATGATAATGCAGGAAAAATTGCAAGAAAGCTGCCAACGCTTTATTATTAACTTCGCAAATAAACCTCAACGTCACACCTTCGTTTACTCCTTATTACTCACTAGAAACATGTTATAAAGACGAGAACAACCGCCCAACCTTTTTTCTATAATAATATGAAAGTATAAATAATTAAAACGAAATTTAATGTCATGCGCTAACCTCTTGAACACTTCCATTCCTTCATCAGACTCTCATTTGGAAGGTAATTATGCAGGGCATATATTTACATTTCTGTCCTTGAAGCCAGGACACTCAATTCTCCGCAGTGAGAACTTACCTTCCAAAAGAAAGAAGTGATTGGGGGCTTAGCAAATAGTATCAAATTTAGTTTTCAGTATTTGCATGGTAATATTGTAATAGTTAGGAAAATGGTGAGCTGGCAGAATCTTTGACATGCCGGGTAAAATGCTTAGCGGCATTTCGTCCGTCTTTACGTTCTGAGTTCAAATTCTACCGAGATCGACTTTACCTTTCTTCTCTCTCCTTCCTAGTCGATAGAATAAGTACCAGTGGAGCACTGGGGTCGATGTAATCTATTTATCTCCTCCCCTAAATTTCTGGCCTTGTCCAAAAGCTTGAAACCAATGTTATTATAGTTAGGATATAGGGAATTTTAATAAACACACACACATACATATACACACACACATATATATACTTATACAGACACACACATGTATATATCCGTCTTTTCTGGATTTTGTTTCGGTTTTGGCCTTTTTTTAGTTCCAGTCCATTCTTGGTCTGATCCTGGTCTTTTCTCTCTTACACACTTCCTGGTTTCGTCTCGGCTTTTTCTCGTTCTCGATATTTTTTCTTCGTTTTTGGTTTGGTATCGGTGTCTGGTCTCTTTGCACGACATCAGTAGAAGCCCACTGGCTACTTGCGACACCAGTGGTTTGATAATCACTGTTTTTCTTTATAAACAGAAGCAAAATTTATCTAAGCTTTTGATAGAGTCGACCATCAATACTTGGTGGCCCTTCTCAAGGCGGCCGGTTTCGGTCCCGTTTTTCGTGATTGGATCGCTCCAACATACAGCTACATTTTCTCGGTAGTCCGGGTGAATGGTTCTTCTTGCACCTCTAAAACATCTTTCAAAATTTGATCAACAACTTCCACATATTTGGTGGGGCCTAAGGCTTATCCTGGTCACCCAAATTCATTCTGTAGTAGCGTCTGTAACTGATCTAGTATTTAACACCCTTCACGATTTTATGTGATACATTCTTTGTTCCAACATAGTATCCGCACACATAATAGAAATATTCTGGTGAATTGTTGCATCCTCTGGTAGCCATGGTCAAAACAAATTAGAGCAGCGTTCAGGATACAGAGCTGAAAGAGGAACGATATTAGTCCTATGTCAATATATCCCTAAATGCACAGTCTCTTTACTACACAAGAAGGGAGCCCATCAATTCTATCTGACAGAAATGAAATTAGTATACCTTTTACATACATACATACATACATACATACACACACACAGAGGTATATACATATATACATTTATACATAGATACATACATACATACATACATACATACATACATACGTACATACATACATACGTACATACATTCATACACACACAAACACAGGTATATACATGTATACATACATACATACATACATACGTACGTACGTACGTACATACATGCATACATACATATATACACACACAGGTATATACATACATACATACATACATACGTACATACATACATATTACACGCATCATTTAAATGAAAAAACATGACATGTCAATATTGTTCGTTCTGGTCCTTCATTTTTAACGTGATCTCAAGCACGCATGACACAAACCCTCTTGTCACGGGTTCGCGTCGAACTTCGTTACTGTGTCAGGTATCTGAAGGATACGCATGCACAAAGAAAAAGTAAATAAGGAAACTCTTTGGCCAACCCAGTAACATCATTACACATAAACAGATAGAATTGGTTTAGTTTTCAAATAAATTAATATTAGAGAGATGCTATCGTCTCTATATAGCTTGAAATAGAATGACGACTCTAAAATATAGTCAATTGAAGTGATAACGTTTTTGAACAGCTCAAAACTCAACTGCATCGTTGAGTTTACGTTTACATGTGCACATGAAGTTTGTATTTAAGCATGTATGTATCCATTTATTTAGAGGTCTGTTGATGGAATTAGACAGATAGATAGATAGATAGATAGGTCTCTTTATTAGCCACACAGGGCTCAA
>NC_068994.1:55226857-55227881 GCF_001194135.2 Octopus bimaculoides | reverse complement strand
CCAACCACAACACCAACCACAACACCAACCACAACACCCACCACAACACCCACCACAACACCAACCACAACACCAACATCAACCGCCTCTTCATCGTTATCTACTCTTTATTGCACCACATATACTCTGGCCTCTCTTGTTCCTACGTCTGCTGCTTCTTCCGTTTTCTCGATTCCAACGTCTCTGCTACCTTCGAGCGGAACTACCCATTTGTCTACTTCCGTTTTCGCCTCCACTATTTCTTCTCTCATTAGTACAACCACACCATCTACAACTCCCACCACGTCCCCTTCAACGCCAACTATAATCTCAACAGTTACCTCGGCAACATCACCAGCTACAACAACACCAGCAACATCACCAGCAACGCCAATATCAACACCTACAACCACAGGAGCGACAACACCAACAACCACACCAACCACAACACCAACCACAACCCCAACAACCACACCAACAACGACAACCGCATTAACAAACAGTACCTCTGATGCAAACAGTACCTCTGCAGCAATAGCATCAGGAGCCCCTACAAATCTTGTTTTGCCTCCCCTTCCACCTCCTTTCAAAGCCTTTACTAAATTACCTTATTTCACGATATTGAATCTGTCAGATGGTGTTGCTATATACTGCTATACAAACGTACCTAGTTTGGCTACAGAGCCTTCAAAGCCGTCTGAAAGTGAACCCGTGTCCTCTGATTTGACGTCCGATGTCACTACTCCTCTGACGACATCAGACGCGCCTTTGACCACATTTTCGTCTGAGTTACCCACACCTAGTGATGAAACAACCTTTTTGGAAACGTCTTCGCCGTTCTTAACCACTCCAGCGGTAACTACGCCTGCCACGCCATCTACAGAACAAACTACATCCACTGCAACACCGATAACTACACCAACAACCATACCACCAACAACAGCAACTACCATGCCAGCAACAACACCAACAACAGCACCAACAGCAACACCAACCACAACACCAACCACAACACCAACCACAACACCAACAACCACACCAACTA
>NC_068994.1:55223264-55226480 GCF_001194135.2 Octopus bimaculoides | reverse complement strand
ACACCAACCACAACACCAACCACAACACCAACAACCACACCAACTGGCACACCAACCACAACACCAACCACAACACCAACCACAACACCAACAACCACACCAACTAGCACACCAACAACAACACCCACAACAACAGCAACACCAACAACATCAACAACCACTCCATTTGCAACATCTTCCAATGCAACAACTGCAATGTTTGTCAGCAGTACCGCTGCTGTTCCTTTATATTCCAAAGTTAAGTTGTGGAGGGTGAATTCGAAATACGTCAGACGTTGCCGTTGTAAGTTTCGTAGTAAGAGTCGTCGCCGTCGCCGCTGTCGCCGTATGCATCGTCAGCGTCGACCCCCTTGTCATTGCATATCGCGACCTCTTAGACGTTGTCAATGTCTCCGCGGGGTGAGAAAATTTCGTCGTTCTCCAGCTTTGCGGAAACGTCCTCACCGTCGTAGTTACAGTCGAATTCACTTCAACCGTCGTTTCCCTCCGCGTCGCAACGCCTCTCGTCGCAACACTCGACTAGGTTACCTATCACCCCGTCGCCGTTCACGAAACCGCATCTCACAAAAGCGAACTTTGCCTCGTTACCCTCTACGAACGCGTGGCTCTCAAAGTCTTGACTCTTCAAAAGTAACCCGCACGTCAAGACATCATTTCCAAGTGTTGTCTCAATATTATACGCCACCACGAAGTTAAATTCGCTTTGACCGGGTTTACTCTGACGATCACAACAGAGTACAACCCCAGATTTAATAACACCTGGACTTTGTGGGGTGATTAGTATTTTGTTCGGTTATATAGCGACCGCTTTCCTAAGGTCAGCATTTTAGGAATCTAATCTAATTAAATATAAAGCCAAGAAAACAAGCCTCACTGCTAACATTCAGATTAAACGAACACTTCCTTGTTAACTTTATTTCTATGCAAGTAACTCGTCCTTATGTACTGAATGAATTCTACAAAGTTCTTTTCATTTTTTTTCTTTTTATTTTTGCAACCATTAGACTGCATTCAAAGGCACAATTTCAATAAGCAATTGGAAAATCTATTCAACATTCAGGCTAATGAAATAAAATTGGGCGATAAACATGCCCGCAACTTACAATTTTTACTGTGGAATATCTAATACTTTATATATATATATATATATATATATATATATATATATATGTGTGTGTGTGTGTGTGTGTGTGTGTGTGTGTGTGTGTGTGTGTGTGTGTGTGTGTGTGATAGAATACTACTACTAATAATAATAATAATGATAATAATATTGATAATAATGATAATCCATGGGATTTATAAATATTTTAATGCATCGCTCCGAACCTGAGGATATGAACGCAGGAACATGATCAACACGGTGTCCATGCATACTATGGATTGTATTGTAACCATCCCAGGATTATGGACTATGATTGTAAGAAACATGTGATTTGTGGAAACGCGCGTAGCGATGCATTAAAATATTGATATTGTTATTATTATTATTATTATTATTATCATTATTATTATTATTATTATTATTATCATTATTATTATTATTATTATTATTATTATTATTATTATCATTATTATTATTATTATTATTATTATTATTATTATTATTATTATTATTATTATAACGGCACAGCTCTGTACAAAAGCTGGTATTGCCAGTTGGTGTCACTAACTGATAGAGACATATAGATAAAAGAGGGCTAGCTAGCAAGATAGATAGGCAGATAGATAGAAACACACATATATTTGTGTGTGTGTGTGTGTGTGTGTGTGTATGTATATGGGTGTATGTTTGCCTATGTATATATTAGTACATGTATATACATATATATATCTGTGAAAGAGCATCACATGACGGGCTACAATATCTGTGTGTGTACACATAGACAAATGTAGATAGATAGAGAGAGAGAGAGAGAGAGAGAGAGAGAGAGAGAGAGAGAGAGAGAGAGAGAGAGAGAGAGAGAGAGAGAGATTTTGATTTATAGGTAGACATAAATATACATATATACATAAATATGTGTATATCTATATGTCTACAAACGCACGCACAAGTACACACACACACACACACACACACACACACACACACACACTGTACAGTGAAATGTAGTTTCCATCACATGACGGATCACAAGAACAGCTGAACGCCGGTTTTACACTTGAATGCTTGAAAAGGCACTCACAATCGTTTTCGAAGGAGAAATGCTCTCGCTTCTATTTTAAAAAGCTCGGTTTGTGTTTTAATTACTTTATATCAATAAAAGTTATAAAACAATCATAAAGATAAATTATCAGAAGAACATTAAACATAAATACTTTACTAAACTCCATTATTTTTGTTTTATTTTATTCAATTATACTCTTAAACAGTATTTCCTTTTGTCTTTTGTTTTACCATTTTTTGACGGTCTGGTGCTGTTTCATTTTTGGACATTTTAATAATTTCGTTTTTATTCGGGAGAGGGGGGAGTTGCTTGTTTTGCTTGTTTGTTTGTTGTTGTTGTTTGTTTGTTTGTTTTTGTCTTTTTTTTTTCTCATACTCGAAAGTTGTATAAATTCCAGCTAGATAGAGACACCTGCCGTCAAAGAGAAGCTGACGCTCACCAAAGTTGTCGTCTTGAAAAGCTTTGGGTGTCTTCCTAGTTAACAAAACAAAAAACAAAAAAAAACAAATAATAGTAATAATAATAACAGAAAGCTTTACTAAAATCTCAAAGCTATGATTAAACCAACGTCTACTTCGCCTCTGATTTTGAATCAGTTTCTGCATGTCGCATTTTTCATGCTATGTGCAGCATCATTTTCCAATGCGTTAATCACTTTCCAGTCACCAGACAAGGATCTTTGCAATGTAAGTGCCACAAGTTCTTACCTTTTATTCATTTATTCTTATACTGATTTTTTCTTTTTTTTAATTCACTAAGATATTTGAGCACAGATATGATCTGTTGTTTAGTCTTTTGAGGGAAAAATATCCTTTTTTACTCTAGGCACAATTTTTGGGGAGGTGGGGGGCAGTCGATTAAATCGACCCCAGTACGCAATTGATACTTAATTCATCGACCCCGAAAGGATGAAAGGTGAAGTCGACCTCGGCGGAATTTGAACTCAGAACGTAGACAGACGAAATACCACTAAGCATTTCGCCCGGCGTGCTAACGTTTCTGCCAGCTCGCCGCCTTATACAGGGAAAAGAAAATACCGTGAATGTTCTGC
>NC_068994.1:55221543-55223169 GCF_001194135.2 Octopus bimaculoides | reverse complement strand
GAAATTTGGGGCGGGGGAGGGGGCCAGTCGATTAGATCGACACCAGTACGCATCTGGTATTTAATTTATCGGCCCCGAAAGGATGAAAGGCGAAGTCGACCTCGGCAGGATTTGAATACTCAGAACATAAAGACAGACGAAATGCCACTAAGCATTTCGTCCGGCGTGCTAACGTTTCTTATTTCTTTACTACCCACAAGGGGCTACACACAGAGGGGACAAACAAGGACAGACAAACGGATTAAGTCGATTATATCGACCCCAGTGCGTAACTGGTACTTATTTAATCGAGCCCGAAAGGATGAAAGGCAAAGTCGACCTCGGTGGAATTTGAACTCAGGACGTAACGGTAAACGAAATACCACTAGGCATTTCGCCCGGCGTGCTAACGTTTCTGCCAGCTCGCCGCCTTATACAGGGAAAAGAAAATACCGTGAATGTTCTGCATGAAGCTACTCAATTATAAAGACACATGCTAATTGCCTTTGTCTTTGCTTTATGCTCATTAGTAATATTGCCCTAGTTTTACTCTTGTGTACAAAATAAACATTTCAAAAATACTTGTTCATTGATAATTTGAAACTGTTATACAGACAAGAACCTTCTTACACCATGTAAATTGTACTTTTTTCACATGAATGCATTCCTTCCACTTGTAATTATTTGTCTTCCATTTTTCTGTTATATATTTCTTTATTGTCCATAGGGGCTAAATATAGAAGGGACAAACAAGGACAGGCAAAGGGATTAAGTCGATTACATTGACCCCAGTGCGTAAGTCTACGTAATCGACTTACCCCTCCATTCAAATGCTGATCCTGTGCCGAAATTTGAAAACAGCGTTGCATTATTCTTTGAGGTTTTCTTTCGTGGTCGAAGTCTTAAAATAGAAATCGATCCCCCGCACTCCCGCCGGGTGTTCAGTGCAAAGGCATCTGCTCTGCGTGGCTGTGTGGTTAAAAGTTTTCTTTCCAGCCACATCGATCCGGGTTCAATCCCACTGCGTGGCATCTTGGACATATGTTTCTACTATATCCCTGGGCCAACCAAAGCCTTGTGAGTGAATTTGGTAGAGGGAAACTGAAAGAAGCCCATCGTGTATATGTATATGTATACATCTATGTATGTGGAATGTGTATTTGTGTTTGTCCCACGATCTAACAACCAGAGCTGTTCAGAAAAAAAAGGAACTGATAGAATAAGTGCTGGGGTTGATTTATTCGACTAAACCCTCAAGCATGGCCACAATCTAATTACTGAAACCAAGAAAAATGTAAAGACCCCCTTCGGTCACGAATGACAATGGGATTGACCACTCCGAAGCACAAGGCCAAGCAAGGTTATTTTGTGGAAGACCAGCAGTCTCCCATATATACCAGTTTCCCCTCTCCACGCCGCCGATGTTGTCCAAGGGAAAGGCAAAGGGGCCGATACAGCTTGGCACCAGTGACGTTGCAACACATTTCTACAGACGAGTGAACTGGAGCAACGTGAAATAAAGTGTCTTGCTCAAGAACACAACACACAGCCCGGTCCGCGAATCGAACTCACAACCTCACGATTGTATGTAAGCCCGACGCTCTAACCATTCTCTCTCTCTCTCTCTCTCTCTCTCTCTCTCTCTCT
>NC_068994.1:55219488-55221185 GCF_001194135.2 Octopus bimaculoides | reverse complement strand
CTCTCTCTCTCTCTCTCTCTCTCTCTCTCTCTCTCTCTCTCTCTCTCTCTCTCTCCCTCTCTCTCTCTCTCGTAGTATGCCCACACATCCTGCACCAAGTAAAAACTAAACGTCAAAAGACGACACCATTGGCTAATATCACTCATACACTGACCAATGGAAGACAGTAAATGAAACTGCTACGTGAAATCTAAAACTTTCTAGAATCTCTATTCTTTTATTCACTTGAGCAAAGATCATGCGCATACAGATTGAAAGCTGTTTCGAAACCAGTTAACCTACAAATGCCATTATCAATCAATCTCTCCGAATGTATTCTTCCGTAACGACATGCTATGCATCAAAAAAGTCTCTATGAGGTCATTCGCCATGTTACAAACAATAGCCAAATCACTCAAATAACGCCATCTTGCTGTCTTAAAAATAAGAAAAGATTTATTGGAGAATGTAGTTTTGGATTTTCCACTGAACACTACTGTCTTGACTCCTGGGACTCGTTGGAGGTGGATCGGGGTCTCTCGGTGAAATTTAGTAAAGATTCGCTGAGAAATGGCGCGGTTAACTCAAGAAAAACAAATAAACATTGATACTTATAGATATCATTTATGCACGCATGTATGTGAGCGAGTGTGTGTGTGTGTGCGTGTGTGTACGTGCGTGCGTGCGTGTGTGTGTCTATATGTATATATGTATCCGTATGTAGGTATGCATATACACACACACATATATAATATATATATATATATTTATGTATATGTGATTATTTTGCTAAGGTTGTTAACAGATACTATATTCTTTTGCCAAATTTTGGTGTAAAAAAATATATTTAAACATATATATTTATGTCTATATATATATATGTGTGTGTGTGTGTGTGTGTGTGTGTGTGTGTGTGTGTGTGTGTATACAGGGAAATTTATGCGTATGTGGATAGATAGATAGGTAGATAGGTAGATATGATTGACCGTTGACTGAACACTATTCAATTTTTTTTCTCCGTGTTTTTCTCCTTGTCTCCGTATTCTTTCTGTTGAAGAGCGTAGCTCGAAACGTCAAAGACTTTCCGTATTCCCGAGCGTCATACTAATACATCCTTTTGTTGTTTACACCACCTGTCCTCGTCTGTTGTTATTATTTGTATATTCTCCCATAGATAGATAGATAGATAGATAGATAGATAGATAGGGAGAGAGGGAGAGGGAGAAAGAGAGACGTCTATATATGTATGATTGCATGTAGCCATACTTATTTATACATCCCTATCTTACAGATACATACGTGTGTGCTTGTGTATATGTCTATACATGTGAGCGTGTGTGTGTGAGTATGTGTGTGTGTGTGTGTGTGTGTGGAGATTTCCTAACGTATTATTTCTAATATTTTTGTAACTAATTAGCGCTACATACTAATCAAGTCAACCTAACGAACCAGGAAACATTAAGAGAGACAATATAAGTTACTCAAACCACAACGTTCTCTCTCTCCCTCCCTCTCTCTCTCTCCCTCCCTCTCTCTCTCTCTCTTTTTTTTTTCTCTCTCTCTCTCTCTCTCTCTCTCTCTCCTTCTTTCTTTCTTTCTTTCTCTTAATCTTTGCTCGTTCACGGTCGAACGATAAGCAAAAGCAAAGTACGAAACTAATGATCGCAGTTGCTGGTCCAAAACACATTTATCATTAAATGAGCCAAGAAGAGAGCTAC